>NC_081557.1:21078134-21217669 GCF_022355385.1 Mustela nigripes | reverse complement strand
AGCTCTCTACCTTTACCAAAGGTTACACCTCTTTCCAGATTCCCACTATCTTTAGTTTTTAAAAGACTGTATATAAGAACTGAATAAATAATAACAACAAACAGCTCTTTTGTAGAAAAAAAATTTAATTCATTAGGGTGGTGAGATTATAAGAAACTGTTATTGTCTTCATTGTACTGATTAGAATTTTCTCTTTTTTTTCTAAAGTAAACACATATTTCTTAAAGTATCAGTGTACAGGACATATATATAGTGTAGTATGTAACAGTATATAAAACAATGGAAATAAGGGCACTCACTCAGTTATTAGTTAGAAGAGAGATGATGGCAAATGACTGTGTCCTAAAGAACTCCAACATGCATGGATTCCAGAAGAAGCTACTATGGAAGGCTGAGAAGTACAGTCAACTGAGGTAGGTGGAAAATCAAGAGTGTAATGTTCAGGAAGCTGAAAAGCGAGCAGTGGAAAATAGGGCTGCCAATATGTCCAGAGTTGTACATGTTATAGCTTCAGATGCTACATGAAAACTCACCCATAACTCAATACCTAGTTCACAATCCAGGAGAAAGGATTAATGGTTTTAGTTCACATGTCCCTTTCAGGTATGTGCATTTCATAAACAACTGCTAAAGTAACCAGGCATGGGTCAGGAGAGAGGACTTGACTCTTAGAAAAGCAGGCAGACAAATTAGTGGCCGATACAAAGAGAACAATCAGCAAGTACTGAATAATGAAAGAAGTCTGAACAAAAGAGGTATGTGTTGAAGACGAAGTAGTACACCAGATATCCTCCATTTGTCTGTCCTGACTCACTCTCCACCCTTTCTTCACACTGCTTTGCCCCCTGTGTGTTGATATCTGTGGATAGAGCAAACAATTCTTGCCCTCTGACTCCTGGCTGGCTTCAATCTCTGGAAGGCACCAGCAAATCAGTATGCTGGGAAGACAGAGAGATTGAGGTATTTCCTTGTTTCCTCCCCACATGACCACAAAATGACAATAGCTCTCTACCTTTACCAAAGGTTACACCTCTTTCCAGATTCCCACTATCTGCTTCTGTCCCTTGCCCCCTCAGGTTTATGTGGTATAATCATTCCCCCATTGCTTCTATCCCTGTGGTGCTTCAGACCTCCTCCTGGTTTCCCTGAACTCTGCCCATAGCTTTGTAGACAGCTGCTTCATCAAATTTTTCATTTTTACCCGTTCCAAGGTGCCATCTATTTCCTGACTCAATCCTGTTCAATACAAATAAACTGAAAGAAGGGATTTTAAGTGTGGGGGGGGGGGCTATGGAGGAGAGCAAAGGCAAAAAGGAAGGAATAATGAAGAATTAGGACAATTGCAACAAAAATTTTCCATTATATAGAACAGAAGATGTTTAAGAAGTAGTAGGAAATGATGTTGAAGATATAGAATGGGGCCAGACCACAGAAGTTATGAAAAGTCAATTAAAGAAGTATGGGACAGGGGCACCTGGGTGGCTCAGTGGGTTAAAGCTTCTGCCTTCAGCTCAGGTCATGGTGCCAGGTCCTGGGATCGAGCCCCGCATCAGGCTCTCTGATCAGTGGGGAGCCTGCTTCCCTCTCTCTCTGCCTTCCTCTGCCTACTTGTGATTTCTGTCTGTCAAACAAATAAACAAAATCTTTAAAAAAAAAAAAAAAAGAACACTGGCTAAGGCACTATTTTATCAATCCAGGCATGAGATGATAAATGTCTATATTTTAAGAAATGAAAAATGGCAAATATGAGATATTCTAAAGGAAAATATAATTGAACAGACAAAGAGAATGAAGGAAGAAGATTATTCCAGAGTGCCTAAGTGAAGCTAAAAGAAATGAAAAGAAACACTATGAAATGTGAAAAAGAAAGCATGCAATGGAAAGGAAATCGGAAGTCTGCTTCACTGAAGAAATAGATGAAAATATATTAAGACAACAAGAAACCTTGATGAACAATGTTCTGCGACTATTAAGAAAGCCAAAAAAGCACAAATCATTATGCCTGAGCCATAGGTTGTTATATTTAAAAAATATATTAAATTATATTAATTATATTAAATTACATATTTTTAAAAGTCCTTCATTCATATTTTTTCGAATTACAGAAGGTTACATGAGATGAATTCCCTCAAAGGAAGTTTCAGTTTTCCAACAATGGTTCATCTTCACAGTCAGCAAGAGGATTTCCTTTGAAAGGAGAGCTGCATGGATTTGGGGGGATGTGGAGGGAGAAAGGAGGGAGATGGAGAATGAAGAATCAATCCAGTATGTGGCCTGCTGACCCTGAAATTACAGTACGTCATAAAAGGAGATGACCTTCAGGCAGCTGAAAATATAGAACTGAGATAGAGGGAAATGTAAGGCCGCAAATATAAAGTCATCAGCATGAAGTGAATGACTGAATCGCAGATATGAGAGCTCACTGAAAGAGACCACAGGATAGAACTTTGGAGGAATGAAAGAATAAAGGTAATCAGGGAGCCGAAGGAATCTGTACCAAAAGACCCTTAAAAAGCAAGCTATCGTACAGATGTTCTAAAATGAACACATTTTGTACTTTAAACATCTATTTTTTTTTTTTTACAAAACACAATATTATTCTGTAACTAAAAACACCAAGTTATCAGTAACAGGATGCTGCGATTACAAGTATCAGAGACCATACAAATAATGACATTTATTCTTCCACTTAACAGGGAGTCCAAAGTTGGGTAGGTTCTCCACTTTTTTTTTTTAATTTTATTTATTTATTTGACAGACAGATCACAAGTAGGCAAAGAGGTGGTAGGGGTGGGGCAGGGAGCAGTCTCCCTGCCAAGCAGAGAGCCCAATGCGGGTTGTCTTAACCCAAGCCAAAGGTAGAGGCTTAACTCACTGAGCCACCCAGGTGTCCCTGGTTCTCCACTTTTATTCAACATAGTACTAGAAGACCTAGCTCCAGCAATCAGACTACAAAAAGAAATAAAATGCATCCAAATCGGTAAGGAAGAAATAAAACTTTTACTATTTGCAGATGACATAATACTATAGATAGAAACCTGAAAGACATTACCAAAAAACCACTAGAACTGATAAATAAATTCAGAAGGTCACAGGATACTAAATCAATTTAAGAAATCTGTTGCATTCCTATACACTAATAATGAAGCATCAGAAAGTGAAACTAAGAAAAGCAATCCCATTTATTGTTATACCAAAAAAAAAAAAAAAAAATCCAGGAACAAACTTAAACAAAGAGGTGAAAGACCTGTACTCTGAAAACTATAAAACACTGATGAAAGTAACTGAAGAAGAAAAAAGAAATGGAAAAACATCCCATGCTCATGGATTGGAAGAACAAATATTGTTAAATTGTCTATACTATCCAAAGCAATCTACACATTTAATGCAATCCCTTTCAATATGCCAGCAGCAGTTTTCACAGAACTAGAACCAACAATTCTAAAATCTGCATGGAACCACAAAAGACCCTGAATCTCTGAAGAGCCAAAGCAACTTGGAAAAAGAAAAGCAAATTGTTGGAGACATCACAATTCTGGACTTCAAGTTCTATTACAAAGCTGTAATAATGAAAACAGTATGGTACTGGCACATAAATAGATGCACAGATCAGTGGAGCAGAATGAAAAAAAAAAAAAAAAACAAGAAATAAGCCCACAACTATAAGGTCAATTAATCTTAACAAAGCAGGAGAGAATATCCAACTGTTGACAGTCTCTTCAACAAATGGTGTTGGGAAAACCGGACCACTTTCTTACACCATACACAAAAAGACTCAAAATGGATAAAAATCCTAGAAGACTAAACCACAGGCAATAATGTCTCTGACATGAGCTGTGGCAATACTTTTCTAGGTGTGTTCCCCAAGGCAAAGGAAATAAAAGCAAAAATAAACTATTGGGACTACATAAAAATAAAAAGCTTCTGCGCAGCAAAGGAAACAATCAACAAAACTAAAAAGACAGCGTATGGAATAGAAGATATTTGAAAATGACAAATCCAATAAAGGGTTAGTATCCAAAACATATAAAGAACTTATAAAACTCAACACCCCCAAAACAAATAATCCAATTAAAAAATGGACAGAAGACATGAAAGACATTTCTCCAAAGATGACATACAGATGGCCAACAGACACCTGAAAAGATGCTCCACATGATTCATTATCAGGGAAAGGCCAATTAAAACTATGCTGAGATATCACCTCACACCTGTTAGAATGGCTAAAATCAAAAACACAAGAAACAACAAATGTTGGGGAGGATGTGGACAAAAGAGAGCACTCATGTGCTGTTGATGAGAATGCAAACTGTATGGTACAGCCACTGTGGAAAACGGTATGGAGTTTCCTCAAAAATTAAAAAGAAGTGTATGATCCAGCAATCACACTATTGGGTATTTACCCCCAAAATAGAAAAACACGAATTCAAAGGGATATATGCCCCTTGTGTTTATAGCAGCAGTATTTACAATAGCTAAACTATGAAAGCAGCCCATGTTCATCAATAGATGGATAAAGAAGATGTGAGATATATACATATATATGCATATATATACACACATATACATATATGTGTGTGTATATAAAATCTCAAATATCCCACATACTATGGAATATTATTCAGCTATAAAAAATAATTAAATCTTGCCACTTGCAATGACATGGATGGAGCTAGAGAATACAATGCTAAGTAAAATGAGCCACAGAAAGACAAATACCACATGATCTCACTCATATGTGGAATTTAAGAAACAAACAAGCAAAGACAAAAAAAAAAAAAAAGAGAGAGAGAGAGAGAGAGATAGCAAGGGAGATACAGAAAGAGAGACAAACCAAGGTACTGATGGTTACCAGAAGAGAGTTTGGTGAGGGGGATGGGTGAAATAGGTGAAAGAGATTAAGAGTACACTTATCATGATGAGCACTGAGTAATGTATAGAATTGTTGAATCACTACATTGTATACCTGAGACGAATATAAGACTGTATATTAACTATACTGGAATTAAGAACTTAAAAAATTAAAATAAAAAAAACTAAAAATTTGGGGAGGTTCTTGTTTTGGTTGATTCAGGCACTCAATTAGGATTCAGGAAATTTAATAAAGACTACATATTATCAAAGACTAGGGTATTTTAATTTGTCCACTTTCCATTCTTGGAACCGTCCTCTTTTTTCCAATGTTGGGACTACAACAAGGGGCCAATTTAGATACTACATAGCAATAGTCGCTTCCTGGGACTCCTTCTGAAAAGTAAGAAAATGTTTCTTTGAACCACTTTTTATTGGCCAGAACCAGATCACAGGCTCATTTCTGAACCAAACACTGGTATGAAAAATGGAGATTGTATTAACTGCCTTAGAGACAGAATGATCATATAAGGTGGACTGAATATTGGCAGAATTATCACAATGTCTACTGTAAGAAAAATTTCAGCTAACATTGTAAAATACACAGGTTGTTTAGAATATTACTGGTTATAAATATTATACAGTATAATAGAAGATAAATGAATATTTTTTACAAGATGATTGACATTGGGTAATTCACCTCCCTTCCTTTTTTTTAAAAAAAGATTTTATTAGTTAGTTAGTTAATTAATTTGAGAGCAAGCTAGCGAGGAGGAGCAGACAGAGAGGGAAAAAGAGGCTAAAGCAGACTCTGCACTGAGTGCAGAGCCCAACCCAGGGCTCGATCCTACGATTGAGAGATCAGACCTGAGCTGAAACCAAGAGTCACTTAAACAACTTAGCCACCCAGGCACCCCTCACCTACTCTCTTTAGGTTTCAGTTCCCTTTACAAAAACAGGAGAGCATGGATCCAGTTAGTGGTTTTTAAATTGTGCTCTGAGAGTCCTGGATGGTCTGTGGAAACCATTAATAGCTGCTAATAGAGGAGCAAGAGCCCTTAAGTATATATAGCTCCAGTGTTCCTCCAAGCTTCCTTTTAAGCAAAAGCAGCTCTACCTTATTTGTTTTAATATGGAGATTCCGCATCTTGAACTGAGGGTTCTGCAGCTCAAAGACAAAAACAAGATTAGATGATCCCTATGATTTTAAGAAATTTAAAGATGATCTGAAGAAGATAGTTTGGAGAGAACTGGATATTGTAGAAATAGAAAACAGTTCAAGCATGAAAGGAGAAAGGGCGATTGAGGAGTCAGAAGGAGTTTCAGACTTTGCTATCTGATAAAGGAATTTAAAGGTAAATGAGTCTGTGTTTCAATTGTCTTAAAAGACTATACATATAAACTACTTACAGTCTGCGGTGCAGAAAAACTGAATCTAACAAAGCTGCCTTAATCCTAATCTTAACCTAATTTTACTTGCAAGTAACAATAATCCCATAAATTTCTACGGCATGTTTGACTTTCGGAAGTGTTTTCCATGCATTTATTGTCTTATGTTTATTATACATATATAAAACAAGAAAGGTAGGGGTCATTCTACTCATATTAAAAACAAGAATACAAAAGGGGGGAAGGAGAAAAGCAATGCCTGTACAGGTCTGGGTCAAACACCTCTTTGAGATGACTACAGTTGGAAGGTTTAGTTTGAAAGAGAAAGGTAAAGTGATGAATTAAGACAAATAGAATAAGTGAGAAATATTATTCAGGGAATTATATGTAGGCAGAAGAGACTAAAGGACTGCGTAGAGTAGTGGGGACTGAAGGACTAGAGGCAGAGAGAACAGATTTGAGAGCACCATGGTACAGACAGAAAAGGATGTTCTGGCTGGAGAAAGAGGACAATGAAAGAGCCCAAAGGACATAGTGTTTAATGATAAAGCTTCAAGGCAGGGACATACTAGTTTATAGATCTTTAGAGTCAAAACATAGAAGGAGCTGCTATTTCAGGAGTATGAATAGTAAACAATTTCCCTTTTTAATAAATATATGGTTTCTAATGGGGAATAAGAGAAGAAATGTACATGGACAAATTGTTTATGCTGCTATCACTATTAGGAAGGTTAAAATTGTGGGTTCTGGAGTCAAAATATGTCTAGGCTCCAGTCCTGGCTTTATTTTCCTTGTTATGTAACTTTAGGTAACTTATTTAACTTCCTTCTGTCTCAAGTTCCTCATCTATAAAGTAGAAATTTAATTTTTTAAAAACTAACAAATCTTGTGCTATGTAATACTCCATGCAACAAGTATTTGTTGAGTATCTACTACATGTCAGGCACTATTGCCTGTTATTACCTCTAAGTGAATCCAAGGGAGTTCTAGGATTATTTTTTCTACTTTCAAAATAAAGTCTTAATAATGGTATAGTTAAATATTCTTTTATTTATTTAAAGAATTAAGATTCACTTTTTCATATCTAAAAATAAGAATTTTCCTGTAGGCCATGAGCTCCTCAAGGAAAGGTATCATGTTTTATACTCATCCCATAGCAGCCTAATACATTCAATGAATTTAAAAGGAACTGAACATTATAATGACTATAAGAAGAAAATTGATAAACATGATTATGAAAAAAACTGTGACTTTACCTAATATAAGATTTGATGAACACTAAGTTTGATTTATTCAGGATAAAAAAAAAAAGGCAATAAAAATATTTGGTAAGAGCAGTTGATGTGAGCCAGACAGAGTATTATTAATGACACAACAGTTCACAGTCAGTTTGTAAGACTAAATAGAAAGTGGTATATTTAAGTATAATGCTGAGGGTTTAATCACTGATTGAACCAGCTGGCTTCACTCCATTCAATGTAACAACCACAGCCCTACAGATCACCATGTATATAGACAGATGCTCATGGTTTAAATGTGAACAGACCAGTACAATAATGGAAAAATAAAGTTAGTAGATGGTGAGTCACTAGCATTATATTAACTTTAAAAGAACAGCATATTTTTTGGCTAGAAAATAACCGTGACTGTTGTAATAGATAGCCCTAAATTTGTGAATTTAAAATAGGTTAATTCTAGGGGTGCCTGGGTGGCTCAGTGGGTTAGCCTCTGCCTTCGGCTCGGGTCGTGATCTCAGGGTCCTGGGATCGAGCCCCACATCGGGCTCTCTGCTCGGCAGGGAGCCTGCTTCCACCCCCCACTCTCTCTGCCTACTTGTGATCTCTGTCTGTCAAATAAATACATAAATAAATCTTTAAAATAGGTTAATTTTTCATTATAAGTACAGATCCAAGAATATGCTAGAAAACAACAATTACAGAAATAAGACCGTATAATAAAACATTACACTAGACTAGAGGGTCTTTGACTTAACAAACTTATTGAACAAAAGAACATATTGACCTTGTTATTTTCACCCTGGATAAACATTTGAAAACATGAGATGGTAGTCAAATTGACTACGGACTCTGAAGGAAATTAAAAAAAACAACTGGTAATTTCAGCAATTAATTTAACTTTTAAAAATTTAAGAGGTTAATTCAAAGGAAAATTGTTTGTTAGAGGACCTCAAAGTTTTAATCTCAACTCAGATTTATGGGATGTTTGGCTAATTTTTATATTGCTACCCAGTATTTAGTCACAAATCATCCAAGTATTAAAAATGATCTTTTGTGCTCAACTGACTCTACTTTTTTAAAAAGCCACCAATAATACTGGACTTAATGTACATCTTTCTTTACACAATGGTGTTTCAAAAAACTTGCTTTCAAGTTGCTTTTCTTGTGTACTAAATTGGTAGTTTTAAAATTTGTAACTTTGAACTTTTATTTTTTTATATTGGGTTTTCCTAAAGCAAGATACACCTGTAAAAAATAAATAAACATTCAAACAACTTAGAAATTATTAGATGCCCTTTATACTAGTTTTATACTAGTAATCTATTCTAGATTCAATCCTAAAATACAAAGTTCTACAGATAAAAGTACAATTAAACAGAAGTATATGCTGCTAAAACATATTTCTATCAAGTGGCTTTTAATTCTCTGAATTAATAAAAGAGGATTCATGTTTCCTTTTTTTTTTTTTAGATTTGACAGAGAAAGACACAGCAAGAGAGGGAACACAAGCAGGGGGAGTGAGAGAGGGAGAAGCAGGCTTCCTGTCGAGGAGGGATCCCAGTGATCATGACCTGAGCCAAAGGCAGATGCTTAATGGCTGAGCCACCCAGGCGTCCCGAGGATTCATTTTTCTAAAAGTTATTTTTTCTGTCAAGGTTACAAAGTTCAACAAACTTCTATGGCTTTCTATTCTTTTCAACAACTGAAAACATGGAGCTTTTTAATCAGCTAGGTTTTCTAGGAGATACTCTAAAAGGCATCAACTTCTATTACAAAAATTGTTATGAAACAATAAAGAAGTGGGAAAGGGGAGGATAAGCGTGAAAACTCAGTATATAGCTGACAAAAGTAAAAACTAATCATTTCTTATGTCTTTCTTTTTCTCTTATATATTAATTAATCTTAAGAGCATAATAAACTAAAATCAGAGACCTCCATGAAATGATTATCCACTGAAAATATGCTTTTGATTTTATAGCCCTTATTGCTTTTAAATATCCTGAACTTTTAGTACATTGTCTGTTTTCTAACCATTTTATTCAAAGCTCTTAGTGCAGCAAGTAAACAGCACATGCTTTGATCTCATTAAATTACAACTTATAGTTCCTAGAGTCATAAATATTGTGCTCTTTTTTCCTTTACCCCTCCTTTTCTGGTACAGGGTAGTCTGTTAAATGTCACTATCTCCTTGAGTGCTCTGACGTTTACTCAGACAAACAGCAGAGGTTATGAATGCTGCTCACAGATAGTATCAGGAATTCTTCATGATTGCCATAATGGTGAACCCAACATTCAGAACTGTAATATCTAGTTTAATCTAACAACTAAGTTTGGTCTGTTTAACTTTGCACACACACAAAAAAAATCCATCTTATCACAAGCCAATAGCTTAACTGTTCTGAATAAAATCATAAAACAGAATAAGAGAAAAATAAAAATTATCTTTGGGAAAATTAAGGATTAAAAGTTTTAAATGAGTGATATAATCAATGTTACTAGAATTAATTAGCTTCTAAAAATGACAATAAAGAATGAAAACGTTTTCTTAGAGCTGAAAATTAAGACTACATACAAAATACAATACACTTATACCTAGAATGTCTGAAATATTAAAAATAGCTGTTAAAATATATTTTTAAATTTTCACTCTTTTAGCCACTCAGACTTGGAAATTTCAAGGTAATAAAATTCTCTCACTTTACCCTTTTATACACTCTCTCTTCTAAGAACTGTTTGGTAACATAGTCACTAACTGTAATGCTCTGGAGAGAGGCCACCACTGTATAACATAACAGTACATTTAGTTAGCCCTGGCAGGGAAAGGGGTAACTGTGCTCCTGAGCAACACTATTCTACTTGTGTAAAGAAAAATACATTCTTTTTACTCCAAACTACTAATGGTGACTCTCCATGGATTTACATGAGCCTCATCTCCATCTACAGGTCAGTCTTAAACTAACATTAGAAATATGGTATTATAATGAAACATTTGCTTTTATTTAATGAAAAAAAAAACACATAACTTAGTACAGAAACTTAGAAGGTATAATCCTCTTATAATAATGCAAAAGCAAACTAAATAAAAGCATATGAAAATTTTAATATAATCACTAAATTAATATGATTAATCCATTAAATCATGGATTAAAAAAATTCCAAAAAATGTATGAAAAAATAAATGAATCAAAGAGACATCACTGAAAATGTGCTTAGTCACAACTCTTCAGTCTCAGTATTTAGTTATTAGTACTTGCATTTGAAGTTTAGATTAATAAAAATGAATGGTCCTTTTAACAACCTGCTGATTTGAAACTATAAATTTTTAAATTACAGGTTTTCTTCTTATATTAAATAAACCCATCTTTAATATTCCAGGATGTGACTGAAAATAATGTTTTCTACATAAAAACTATCTGGTTTGCTAGACAAAATTAAGACTTTTAAGGGATAGGAACATATGCTTATTACCCCCTTCTGTTATACTGAGCTACTCCTATTCTCTTCCTTTCTGACTGTCAAAAAAAACCAACTTATTTGTAGTTATAAGATCAAAGAACTAGATAGAATAGTGTTACAAATATTAATGGCCTTTGGACTCTGGTTTAACATTTAGAAGACACTTCAATCTTTATCCTAAGTAATCCTGCTTTCCTTGAAACAATGCTAAAACAGAGTGTAGTAAAATTTTCTGATTTCTTGAATTATACATAAAAGTATATTATTTATCTCACAGCACAAAACACTTCTGTTCAAAACTTAAATCTGTTACTCTAGATTCTTAATAAAATTTTAATTTCATAAAATTATAGTTAAATATAAAAATAGGGGAATTTATTTCCAGTTAACAAGTAAGGAGCTTAAACTTTGTCTTGACAGCACTTTATCCTGACAACAAGTAAAAGCTGAACAAACTGAAAATCAACAACTCCTCTTAGATCTGTCAAAGCAATGAGGTCATAAGGCAAATAGCTACCTCAACAATTGGAGAGACAGACTGGCAAATTAACAGAGCAAAAACCCACAAACAGAAACCTCTGCAGGAAATAGTGCCAGTGTAGGAAAGCCTGGAACTGTGACTGACTGACTGCCAGAGGCTCAGTATAGACAACTCTGACAGTTAAAACAAAAACAAAAACAAAACAGAGGACTGAGTCACAGTAGGAACCCCCTCCCTGACACATACACAGAGTTTTGTGAATTTCATTTCCAAGACCTCTCACAGTATCAGAAAAAACTTCCCTCCTACTTCCAGGGGAAAGAGAAGAAAAAGCAACCATTTTGAAATATGTCAGGGCATTCTGTTCTTCTTAACAAGGACTGATCTCAGAAGAAATTATTGGACCTGACCCTAAACTACCCCAGGAAAGGATAATATCCAAATCTAGCCCCCTCCAACTATGCTGTACTACCCAAGAGAAAGAAAAAACTGAGGAATACTGTGAAGTTCACAGTCCAGTTACACAGGCTCACCAAAAGAATGAGACCTAATCATAGGACACTTCACAACCACCCCGCCCCCAACAACCTTAACTTATCATTACATTACTAAAGGCTATTTATTGCAAATCCTTTCACATGTATATCATGTCCATCTTTCAACAAAAAATTACAAGGCATACTAAAAGTCAAGAAACACAGTTTGAAGAGACTGAACAAGCATCAAAACCCATGTCAGATATGGCAGAAATATTAGAATTATCAAATGTGGAATTTAAAAAAATATGCTAAATGCTTTAATGTAAAAAGACAAAACATAGGAGAACAAATGGATAATGTAAGTAGAGAGACAGAAATTCTAAATAGAAAAGCAAAAAGAAATGCTTTAGCTCAAAAACACTGCAATGAAAATGAAGAATGCCTCTGATGGACTCAATAGTAATATGGACAAGATTGAGGAATATCAATGAACTTAATATGATGGCAAAATTCAAAAACTCAAAACCGAGAAAGAAAACTAAGGAAATCAAAAGAGAATATCCACCAACTGTGGGACAGCTACAAAAAATGTAACATATGCATAATGGAAATACCAGAAGGAAAAGGAAGAGAACAAGGAAAAGAAGCAATATTTGAAGCAGTAATGACTGAGAATGTTCCTAAAGTAATGTCAGACACCAAACCACAGATCCAGGAAGCTCAGAGAACACCAAGAAGAATAAGTCACCAAAAAATTTATACCTAGGCATATCATATTCAAAATTCAGAAAATCAATACTTAAAAAAAAAAATACTGAAGAAGCCAGAGGAGAAAAAACCACCTTACCTACAGAAGAACAAAGGATTACAATCTGACTTCTCACACACCATACAAGCAATGAGAGTTATGTAAAATATTTAAAGTGTTGAGAGAAAAAACCACTAACCTAGAATTCTGTACCCTCTGAAATTATCCTTCAAAAGTGAAGGAGAGGGGCGCCTGGGTGGCTCAGTGGGTTAAAGCCTCTGCCTTCGGCTCGGGTTATGGTCCCAGGGTCCTGGGATCGAGACCTGCATCGGGCTCTCTGCTCAGTGGGAAGCCTGCTTTCCCCTTTCTCTGCCTGCCTCTCTGCCTACTTGTGATCTCTGTCAAATAAATAAAATCTTAAAAAAAAAAAAAAAAGTGAAGGAGAGGGATGCCTGGATGGCTCAGTTAATTAAGCATCTGTTTTTGGCTCAGGTCATGATCCCAAGCCCTGGGATTGAGTCCCACATCAGTCTCCTTTCTCAGCGGGAAGCCTGCTTCTCCTTCTGCCTGCCACTCTCCCAGCTGTGCTCGCTCATTCGCTCTCTCTCTCTGACAAATAAAAAATAAATAAAATCTTTTTTTAAATCTTTTTTTAAAAAGTGAAGGAGAAATAAAAACTTTTTAAGACAAATATTGAGCAAATTTGTTGCCCATGGGCCTGCCTTATAAGAAATGTTAAAAAAAATTTTTTTCAGAGAAAAGGAAAACAATATAGGTCAGAAACTCTGATGTACCTAATAAAAGGAAGAGAATCAGAGAAGGAATAAGTGATAGTAAATAAAATATTTCTGATTCGAAATTGATAAAATAACCATTTGTTCAAAATAACAACAGCAACAATATTGTTGATTATGTATGCTTAGGCATTAGTAAAATGAATGACAGCAGTGATATAAGTGACGAGAGAGAAGAATCTGGACTGTTTTGTTGTTATAAGGTACATGCACTACCCATGAAATGGTATGTTATTTGAAAGCAAACTTGGTTTACTGAAGATACATTGTGAATTCCAGGACTAGCACTAAAAAAGTTTTTTTAAAAGTACATTTGAAATGCTAAGAAAGAAGAGAAAATGGAATCGTAAAATGTACAATTAAGACCACAAATAGCAAAAAAAGAGTGGAAGACAAAAAAGAGGTACAAAGGCAACAAACAGAAAACAACAAAAAATTATGGTACATATTAATCCCAATTATATCAATAATCACCTCAAACATAAGGAGTTTAAAATACAACAACCAAAAGGCAGATTATCAGAGTGGATCCAAAAACAAGACCCAATTATATGTTGTCTACAAAAAGCTCACTTTAAATATAAAAACACATATTGATTAAAAGTAAAGGGATGGAAAAGGATATACGGTTCAAACACTAATCAAAATAAAGTAGGAATCATTATATTTATTTTAACCAGAGTAGATTTCAGAGAAAGAAAAGCTACTGAGGACAAAGAGGGGCATACATAATGATAAAGAAGTGAATATTCCAAGAAGACATAACAATGTCTTAATGTGTACATGCCTAAAGAGTACCAAAATAGAAGAGGCAAAAACTAACAACTGCAAAAAGAAATAGAGAATTAACTATTACATTTGGAGACTTTAATATCCCTCCATCAGAAATGGACAGATCCAGCAGGCAGAAAACCAGAAGGATCAAAGTTGAACTTCGTATCACCAACTAAATTGATATAATTGAAGTGTATAGACTACTTAATCCAAAAACAGATTAGAAATTCTTCTCAAGCTCACATGGAACATTCAGCAAGATAGACCACATTCTGGACCATAAAACACAACTTAACAAATTTAAAAGAATAAAAATGACACAATTTCTGTTCTCAAACCATAATAAAATTAAAATAGAAATCAATAAAAGGTAGCCTGAAGAAACCAAAATACTCCAAGATTAAACAGCACACTTCTACATAACACATGCGTCAAAGAAGAAATCTCAGGACAATTTTTTAAATATTTTGAGCTAAATGAAAATACACCTTTTCAAAATCTGTGGGATGCAGTGAAAGCAATGTTTACAGGGGAATGTGTAACATTGAATGCAGATATTAGAAAAGAAAAAAGGTCAAAATATAGAAACAACCCAAGTGTCATATGACAGCTGAATGGACAAGGACAATATGGTGTATATATATATACACAATAGAATATCAGTCAGGTCTCAATGGAGAAAAACTGAGAGCTCTTCTGCTACGGTCAGGAACACAGCAGGGATGTCCATTATCACCACTGCTGTTCAACATAGTACTAGAAGTCCTAGCCTCACCAATCACACAACAAAAAGAATTAAAGGCATCCGAATCAGGAAAGAAGAAGTCAAACTATCACTCTTTGCAGTTGATATGATACTTTGTGTGGAAAACTCAAAAGACTCCACTCTAAATCTGCTAGAACTTGTATAGGAATTCAGTAAAGTGTCAGGATATAAAATCAATGTACAGAAATCAGTTGCATTTCTTTACACCAACAACAGGACAGAAAGAGAAATTAAGGAGTCAATCCCACTTAAAATTGCACCCAAAACCATAAGATACCTACAAACAAACCTAACCAAAGAGGCAAAGAATCTATACTCAGAAAACTATAAAGTACTCATGAAGGAAATTGAGGAAGACACAAAGAATGGAAAAATGTTCCATGCTCATGGATTGGAAGAACAAATATTGTGAAAATGTCTATGCTACCTAAAGCAATCTACACTTTTAATGCTATCCCTATCAAAATACCATCCATTTTTTTCAAAGAAATGGAACAAATAATCCTAAAATTTATATGGAACCAGAAAAGACCTCGAATAGCCAGAGGAATATTGGAAAAAAAAAAAACAAAAAAACAAAGTTGGTAGCATCACAATGCCAGACTACAAGCTCTATTACAAAGCTGTCATCATCAAGACAGTATGATACTGGCACAAAACAGACACATTGGTCAATGGAACAGAATAGAGAGCCCAGAAATAGACCCTCAACTCTATGGTCAACTAATCTTCAACAAAGCAGGGAAGAATGTCCAATGGAAAAAAGACAGCCTCTTCAACAAATGGTGTTGGGAAAATTGGACAGCCACATGCACAAGAATGAAACTGGGTCATTTCTTTACACCACACACGAAAATAGACTCAAAATGGACAAAGGACCTCAATGTGAGAAAGGAATCCATCAAAATCCTTGAGAACACAGGCAGCAACCTCTTCGACCTCAGCCACAGCAACATCTTCCTAGGAACATCACCAAAGGCAAGGGAAGCAAGGGCAAAAATGAACTATTGGGACTTCATCAAGATCAAAAGCTTTTGCACAGCAAAGGAAACAGTTAACAAAACCAAAGACAACTGACAGGATGGGAGAAGATATTTGCAAACGACATATCAGATAAAGGGCTAGGATCCAAAATCTATAAAGAACTTAGCAAACTCAACACCCAAAGAACAAATAATCCAATCAAGAAATGGACAGAGGACATGAACAAACATTTCTGCAAAGAAGACATCCAAATGGCCAACAGACACATGAAAAAGTGCTCCACATCACTCATCAGCAGGGAAATACAAATCAAAACCACAATGAGATAGCACCTCACACCAGTCAGAATGGCTAAAATTAACAAGTCAGGAAATGACAGATGCTGGCGAGGATGCGGAGAAAGGGGAACCCTCCTACACTGTTGGTGGGAATGCAAGCTGGTGCAACCACTCTGGAAAACAGCATGGAGGTTCCTCAAAATGTTGAAAATAGAACTACCCTATGACCCAGCAATTGCACTACTCGGTATTTACCCAAAAAATACAAACATAGTGATCCGAAGGGGCACATGCACCCAAATGTTTATAGCAGCAATGCCTACAATAACCAAACTATGGAAAGAACCTAGATGTCCATCAACAGATGAATGGATAAAGATGTGGTATATATACATAATGGAATACTATGCAGCCATCAAAAGAAATGAAATCTTGCCATTTGCGACAACGTGGATGGAACTAGAGGATATCATGCTTAGCGAAGTAAGTCAATCGGAGAAAGACAACTATCATATGATCTCCCTGATATGAGGAAGTGGAGATGCAACATGGGGGGTTAAGGGGGTAGGAGAAGAATAAATGAAACACGATGGGATTGGGAGGGAGACAAACTATAAGTAACTCTTAATCTCACAAAACAAACTGAGGGTTGCTGGGAGGAGGGGGGTCGGGATGGGGGGGTAGGGTTATGGACATTGGGGAGGGTATGTGCTATGGTGAGTGCTGTGAAGTGTGTAAACTTGGCAATTCACAGACCTGTACCCCTGGGGATTAAAATATATGTTTATAAAAAATAAAAAATTAAAAAAAAAAAAAACCTAGACTCTTCAGGGGGAAAAAAAGTGATAAGTCTCTAGCCAAGCTAAGGGGAAAAAAAAAAAAAGAAGGGACACAAATTACTAATATCAGAAATGAAAAAGTAGATATAACCATAGATCCTATGGACATTAAATAGAAAATTTCAAAAATGTTATGAAAAATTCTATGTCCACAAGTTTGATAGCCTAGATAAAATGGACCAATTCCTTGACATAACATGCCAAATGCACACAAGAATAAACAGACAATCTAAATAGACCTATATCCATTAAAGAAATTGAATCAATAACTAATAACCTAACAATCGAAAGCACCATACCCAAATGGGTTCACCAGTGAATTCTATGAAATATTAAAAGAAGAAATTATACAAATCCTGTATAATCTCCTAAAGAAGATGGATGCAGATGGAATACTTTGAGTTCATTCTATAAGACTAGCATTATCCTAATAACAAAACAAGACAAAAACATTACAAAAAAACTACAGGCCAGTATTTCTCATGAGTGTAGATACAAAAATCTTTAACAAAGTAAGAGCAAATTGAATCTAACAATGTACAAAAATAATTATACACCATGATCAAGTAGGATTTATCCCACTTATGCAAAGCCGTTCAACATTCAAAAATTAATTAATGTAATTCATTGTACCAAGGGGCAAAAGAAAAAAAATCACACAATCTTATCAAAAGATGCAGAAAAAGCATTTGACAAAATCCAACACCTATTTATGATAAAAATTCTTAGCAAACTAGAAAAAGGGGAATTTCCTCAACTTGAAAAAGAGCATCTAAAAAGAAAACCTTCAGCTAACATCAAACTTAACACTTTTCCACTAAAATTAAGAACAAGCCAAGGATGTTCCCTCTCACCAAACTTTTTAACACCACACTGGAAGGCTCAGCTAATGCAACAAGACATGACAAAAAAAAAAAAAAAAAAAGACATATAGATTTGACGAGGAAGGAATAAAACTGTCTTTGTTAACAGATGACATGATTGACTATGCAGAAAATCTAAAAAAAAAATCAACAAAGACCTCCTGGAACTAATAAGGGATTATAACAAGGTTGTAGAATATAACATTAATACACAAAAGTCAATTCCTTTCTATACTGGAAAAAACCTACAGTTCTTCCCCTTATATAAGGAAAAATCCAGTTCTTCCTCCTGTGTTTTTTTCCTCTATGTCTCCTTTACACAGAACACTTCTGACACTTATGGTCACCAAATATGTGGAGGTTTTCACCCACCAAGCAATTCTTTGCAACATCAGCTGTGTCCCCACAATTTAACTCACTCTGACACTATCTTCCTTGAAGGCAGGATCAAATCCCAAAGGTTAAGGGTTCAGTCCCATAAGACTGCTTCCATCCCACTTCAGATGCCAAATGCAAGTCCAGGTGTTTCTGACTGATCAGCTATAAATGGAGGTTCCCATGATCCCCCCTCTTGGGTTCCATTAATTCACTAGAATAGCTCACAGAACTCTGGGAAACACTTAAGTTTGCCAGTTTTTTTAACAGATATGATAAAGGATATAGATCAACAGCCAGAGGAAGATATACAAAAGGCAATATCTGAGAGGGTCCTGAGCACAGGGAATTCTGTCCTGGTGGAGTTGAGTTGTATCACCCTCCCTCTGAAATGATACTACTGGGATTTTATGGAGACTTCCTCAAGTAGGCATGATCAATTCTTAACTCCATTTCCAGCCCCTTTCCCCTTTATGGACTAGAGGTAAGTAGGGGAGAAGCAGGGGTAAAATGTTAAGCTTCTAATCATGACTTGCTCTTTCTGATGACCAACCCCCAACCAGGAGCTATTCAGCATCCCACCCAGAGTCACATTATTAAAACAAAAGATGCTCCTAGTGCTCTTACCATTTAGGAATTTATAAGGGTTTTAGGAGCCCAGTCACACAGGGTCAGGGTGAAAGACCAGATATTAGAACAAGAGATAGTCTTAGTTCTTTTATCACTTGGGAAATTACAAGTGATAGAAAATGGGGGCAGATATTTTCTATGATCTCCTGCTCTTAATTTTTGTTATAATTTTTAAGCAAAAATTAAATGCTTAGGTAAAAAAATCAAATAAACTATTTAAGACCTATATAATAATTATAAAACTCTAATGAAATATATTAAAGAACTAAACAAATGGAGAGATATTCAATGTTCATGAATTAGAAGAGCCAATATTTTCAACATGTCAGTTCTTGCCCAATTCAGTCTACAGATTCATTACAATCCCAATCAAAATCTCTGCAAGTTATTTTGTGGGTATCAGCAAACTAATTCTATGGAAAGGCAAAAGGCCCAGAATACCCAACTTAATACTGAAGGAGAAGAACAAAGTTGGAGGACTGACACTACCCAACTTTAGCACTTGCTATTAAAAAAAGGGTAATCAAGTCAATGTGGTACTGGCAAAAGAATGAACAATTAGATCAACAGAACAGAAATGAGAGCCAAGAAAGAGACCCACATAAATACAGTCAAATGATAGTTGACAAACTATCAGCAAAACTAACCTTTTCAACAAATGGTCATGGGACAATTGGACATTCACAGGCAAAATAAATAAATAAATAAAAGTGTGGGAGGGGATCTAGACTGAGATCTTAGACTCATCATAAAAATTAACTCAAATGGATCACAGACCTAAATGTAAAATATAAAATAATAAAACTCCTAGAAGATAATACAGGAAAAAATCTAGCTGACTCTATGTAAGGCAATGACTTTTTAAGTACAATGCGGAAGTTAAAATCCACACACAAAAAAATCTGATAAGCTGCACTTCATTAAAATTAAAAACTTCTGCTCTGGGGCACCTGGGTGGCTCAGTGGGTTGATTCCTCTGCCTTCGGCTCGGGTCGTGATCCCAGGGTTTTGGGATTGAGCCCCACATCGGGCTCTCTGCTCAGCAGGGAGCCTGCTTCCTCCTCTCTCTCTCTCTGCCTGCCTCTCTGCCTACTTGTGATCTCTCTCTGTCAAATAAATAAATAAAATCTTTAAAAAAAAAAAAATTAAAAAATGGATAAAAGATCTGGACACCTCACCAAAGAAGATATACAGAGTGCAAGTAAACATATGAAAGGATGTTCAACATAATATGTCATTAAGAAATTACAAATCAAAACTGTTAAAAGAGAGATACCATACACACTACTGCGAATGTGTGAAATCCAAAACACTGACAAGCCCAAATGCTGGGGAGGATATTGAGCAACAAGAACTCTCATTCATAGCTGGTAGGAATGCAAAATGAAATAGCCACTTTGGAAGAGAGTTTAGCAGTTTCTACAAAATGAAACATACTCTTACTATATAATCCAAACAATCATGCTCTTTGGTATTTACCCAAAAAAGCTGAAAATTTATGTGCACACAAAAACTTGCATATAGCTTTATTCACGACTGCCAAAACGTGCAAGCAATCAAAATGTCCTTCGGTAGAATGGATAGTTTGTGGTACATCCAGGCAATGGAATATCACTCGGTACTTTAAAAAAAAAAAAAAAAAAAAAAAGCAAGCTACCAAGCCATGAAAAGACATTAGATAAAACTTAATGCATATTACTGAAAAAAGCCAATTTGAAAAGGCTATATTCTATATGATTCCAACTCTGTAACCTTTTGGAAAAGTCTCCAAAACTGTAGAAATAGTAGCAGAGTAGTGGTTTCCAAGGGTTGGGGGGAAGGGACAGATGAAAAGGCAGAGCACAGAGGATTTTGAGAGCAATAGAACTATTTTGTATGATACTATAATGGTGGATACAGGTCACTAAACATTTGCCCAAACTCAGATAAAGTACATAACCAAGAGTGAATCCTAATGTAAACAATGAAATTTGAATGACTGATGTGTCAGAGTAGGTTCATCAATAGTAACAAATGCATCACTCTGGTATAGGATGTTGATAAAGTGGGAAAGACTTCTTCTTCCTCTCCTACCACTCTCAACTTGTATCAGTGAAGATATTTTTAGTTGCAAATTATGGAAAATTAAACTGGCCCAAACCAAACTAACACAGATAATAATGGGGATTTACTGACTCGCATACTGAAAAGTGTAGAGGTGGGGGAACGGTAGGGTTGGAGGATCCAGGGATTCAAAAATGTCATCAAAGAACAGGTTTCTTTACTTCACACCAATCTGGCACCCACATTGTCAGGTTTCTCCTGTTTGGTTTCTCATGTAGAGAAATGACTGACAACCAGAGGTGGGATGAAATTCTTCCTAGTTTATAACCACTAAGGCCATTAGTCTACTTCTGAGCCAATGACTGACATGAGAAATAAAATGTTTATGGCCTTCTGCCAATTTAGATCTCAATGTCCAATGTACTCCTTCACTCATGATGCTCTAGTCATACAAGACTTTCTCCAGTCCCCCACATATACCAAACTCTTCCCTATACTTAATCTTAGCCAGAAGTCTGAGAAGTGATTTCTAAAATTCTTTCCTGCCTCAAGACTTTTGTGCATGCTCTTCTCCTTGCCAGAGTATTACCTACTCTGTGTGATACCCTTTCTGGGTTCCAATAACTTACCTTCTTCTTGTTTTTTGGGTCCAGTATGGGGACACCTCTATAGCCTGAAACATTATTCTCTTCCCTCCCTATCCCTTTAACAGTAATAATCCAATGTAATAAATTCACCTATTATGATGTCATCACATTCTTTACATTTTCTTCATATGATTTTAACTGTTTTAAATTATTTGGTTTGTGGCATTATGTATTTTGTGCCTAATTCCTCCATTGGACTATAAACTTCAAAAAAGCAGGAAAATGTTTTATTTTCTTCAGACCTCTATCCTTAGGGCCACGAAGTACCTGGCATATACAGTCCATTCAAGTACTGAATGAATGAATGAATAAATGGTGTTGAGACTGACATACAGTAAAGATTAGCCATTCATGTCACCATAAGGCATACCACTGGTGACAAAGAGTATTTTGAATGAGTTAGGACAAATTCATTCATTGCATTTATTGGAATCATATAATTTATTGGAATCATAAACTCACAGTTTATTAATCTGTATTTAAAACATTTTTCTTTATACCAAAAAATATACCCAAGTTTTTCCAATACTATTTCATAAAACTAATTAGACTATAATTTTACCTAATACTATAAAACTGTATCAACCATACCTTCTTCAAACTGTCTATTTCAGATTCTTGTTTTTTATTTAAAGCTGAAAGTCTTTTGTTTTGCTGTATTGCTTCCTGTACTGCAACATGAAAAACAGAAAAGTATTATATTCAACATCCATTTTAAGGAAAGTATCACCAAGATGGACAGGGAAAATAACCTTAGTGCACTGTATATAATTATTATTGAATTTAAAATATAAAATGTCACTGAGTATTACCAGTAGCAGGTAAGTTCAATTTATTTATTATAAATAAACCCATTACTTATTCCCTTTTAAATATACAAGTTTAAATAAGATAGTACCTACCATTTTGTTCTAACTTTTCATGATTCTCTTTCACCAATACAAATTGACCTGTTATGGTGCCATAATATTTCTCAATTTCATTCAGTTGCTTCTGATGATCTTCTTTAGCCAGAAGATGTAACTGGACTTTTTGTTCCTATTTTGAAGTTATTTAAAATGTTATAAATATATAACACATATAAAACATATACACACATATATATTTAAACATACATAAAAATTGTTTTTAATAACTTTTGTTACAAAATAGGGCATGAAAAAGTGCTGAGTACACCCTAGGGAGGAAATTGTTGAGATATTTCTAAACCTATGTAAAACTAAAGCCTTTTTTGTATTACAACAAAGTAGTCATTTAAATTTATAATGCTCTTGTTTATAATTTCTTTTTCAAAAACCAACTACTTTCAGGGATGCTGGGTGGCATCAGTTAAGTCAGTTAAGCATCTGCCTTTGGCTCAGGTCAGGATGAGTCTGCGTGGTGGGGGGAGCCCACTTCTCCCTCTGCCTGCCTCTCCCCCTGCTTGTACACTCTCTCTCTTTCTCTCTCTCTCTGGCAAGTAAATAAATAAAATCTTTTTTAAAAATCAACTAGTTTCATTTATAGAAGAGTTAATTAGTCCATGCCAGCACTAAGCAAAATTATGGGAATATTAAAGCAGTACTCTTAATAATTTAGGAAAGGAATTCTTTTCTCTAAATTTGGGGGCACAATTATGAATGCATTATTGAAACTCTAGTAATTTTTCTTTTTTTTTTAAGATTTTTAAAAATTATTTGATGGAGAGAGAGACAACGAGAGGGAACACAAGCAGGGGCAGTGGGAGAGGGAGAAGCTGGCTTCCCGCTGAGCAAGGAGCTTGATGCAGGGTTCAATGAACATGACCTGAGCTAAAGGCAGACGCTTAACAACTGAGCCACCCAGGCACCCCAAAACTCAAGTAATTTTTCTGATTTTAATAAGCACAGCACCTTTTTGTTGCATTAAAAAATTGAATTATGAGAATAATACCTATCAGAGATTGAGAGGCAATACAGTATAGTAGAAAGTCTACTTAGGTTGAGAAACGTAATTGGTGAAAATTAGACCCAACATATATTTTAATATGGGCCTTCACTACTTTTGGCTAAAGCAGCTTGTTTTGTCATACTTAGAAATAGGACTTTAAATTTTAAAAAATATTGTTAATAAAATCAATTTTTTATTTTTTTATTTTTTCAAATTTTGTTAGTCACCATACAGTACATTGTTAGTTTCGGATGTAGTATTCCACGATTCACTGTTTGCATAACACCAAGTGCTCATGCAACAGATGCCCTCCTTAATACCCATCACTAGGCTAACCCATTTCCCCATGCTTCACCTGCCATGCTCCTCCTCTTTAAAACCCTCAGTTTGTTTCTCAGAGTCCATAGTCTCTTCGTTTGTCCCCCTCTGAATCCCCCTTCATTTTTCCCTTCCTTCTCCTAATGTTCTCCATGCTATTCCTTATGTTCACAAATAAGTGAAACCATATGATAATTGTCTTTCTCTGCTTCACTTATTTCACTTAGCATAATCTCCTCCAGTCCCATTCATGTTGATGCAAAAGTTGGGTATTCATCCTTTCTGATGGCTGAGAAATATTCCATTGTATATATGGACCACATTTTCTTTATCCATTCATCTGTTGAAGGGCATCTCGGCTCTTTCCACAGTTTGGCTATTGTGGGCATTGCTGTTATGAATACTGGGGTGCATATGGTCCTTCTTTTCACTACTTCTGTATCTTTGGGATAAATACCTAGTAGTGCAATTGCTGGGTCATAGGGTAGCTCTCTTTTTAATTTTTTGAGGAATTTCCACACTGTTTTCCAAAGTGGCTGTACTGACTTGCATTCCCACCAACAGTGTGAGAGGGTTTCCTTCACAACCTCTCCAACATTTGTTGTTTCTTGCCTTGTCAATTTTTGTCATTCTAACTGATATAAGGTGTTATCTCAATGTGGTTTTGATATGAATCTCCCTGATGGCTAATGATGATGAACATTTTTTCATGTCTGTTAGCCATTTGAATGCCTTCTTTTGAGAAGTATCTGTTCATGCCTTCTGTCCATTTCTTCACTGGATTATTTGGTTTTTGGGTTTTGAGATTGAGAAGTTCTTACAGATCTTGTATACCAGCCCTTTTTCCATAGTGTCATTTGCGAATATCTTCTCCCATTCCATGGGTTGCCTCTTTGTTTTATTGACTATCTCCTTTGCTTTGTAGAAGCTTTTTATCTTAATGAAGTCCCAAAAGTTCACTTTCACTTTTGTTTCCCTTGCCTTTGGAAACATGTCTTGAAAGAAGTTTCTGTGGCCAATGTCAAAGAGGTTACTGCCTATGTTCTCCTCTAGGATTTTGATGGATTCCTGTCTCACACTGAGGTCTTTCATCCATATGGAGTTTATCTTTGTGTATGGTGTAAGAGAATGGTAGAATTTCATTCTTCTGTATATATTTTCTGTCCAATTTTCCCAGCACCATTTTTGGAAGAGACTATTTTTCTTCCATTGAGTATTTTTTCCTGCTTTCTCAAAGATTACTTGACTATAAAGTTGATGATCCATATCTGGTCTCTTTCTTCTGTTCCATTGTGTTTTGGGGGTCAGTACTGTGCTATCTTGGTGATCACGGCTTTGTAATATAGCTTGGAATCAAACAACGTGATGCCCCCAGATCTGTTTTTCTTTTTCAATATTTCCTTGGTGATTTGGGGTCTTTTCTGGTTCCATACAAATTTCAGGATGGTTTGTTCTAGCACTTTGAAAAGCATTCCTCAATTTCATAAAATTCATCTATGAAAAACCCACAGCAGATCATTCTCAATGGGGAGAAGCTGAGAGGCTTTCCCTTATGATCAGGAATACAGCAAGGATGCCCACTCTCACCACTATTTTTCAGCATAGTACAAGAAGTCCTAGCAACACCAATCGGACAACAAAAAGAAATAAAAGGTATTCAAACAGACAAAGAAGTCGAACTTTCTTTCTTTGCAGATGACATGATACTTTATGTGGAAAACCCAAAAACCCCACCCCCAAATTCCTAGAACTCATACAGCAATTTAGTAATATGGCAGGATACAAAATCAATGCACAGAAACCAGTTGCTTTCTTAAACACTAACAATGTAACAGTACAAAGAGAAATTAGAGAATTGATTCCATTTACAATAGCACCAAAAATCATAAGATAGGGGCACCTGAGTGGCTCAGTCATTAGGCATCTGCCTTCAGCTCAAGTCATGATCCCAGGATCCTGGGATTGAGCCCCTCATCGGGGCTCCCTGCTGAGCAGGGAGTCGTTTTCTCCCTCTCCCACTTCCCCTGCCTGTGTTCCCTCTCTTCCTGCGTCTCTCTTTGTCAAATAAATAATTTTTTTAAAAGATTTTTATTTATTTATTTGATAGACAGAGATCACAAGTAGGCAGAAGGCAGGCAAAGAGAGAGGGGGGAAGCAGGCTCCCTGCTGAGCAGAGAGCCCTATGTGGGGCTCTATCCCAGGATCCTGAGATCATGACCTGAGCCGAAGGCAGAGGCCTAAACCACTGAGCCACCCAGGCGCCCCAAATAAATAAATTTTAAAAAATCTTTTTTAAAAAATCATAAGGGCGCCTGGGTGGCTCAGTGGGTTAAGCCGCTGCCTTCAGCTCAGGTCATGATCTCGGGGTCCTGAGATCGAGTCCCGCGTCGGGCTCTTTGCTCAGCGGGGAGCCTGCTTCCTCCTCTCTCTCTCTCTGCCTGCCTCTCTGCCTGCTTGTGATTTCTCTCTGTCAAATAAATAAATAAAATCTTTAAAAAAAAATTAAAAAATCATAAGATACTTTGGAATAAACCTAACTGAAGAGGTAAAGGACCTATACTCTAGGAACTACAGAACACTCATGAAAAGAAATTGAAGACACAAAAAGATGGAAGAACATTCTATACTCATGGATCGGAAAAGAAACATTGTTAAAATGTCTGCATTGCCCAGTGCAATCTATATTTTCAATGCTATCTGGATCAAAATACCAATGGCATTTTTCAATAACATTTTTTTAAAGGTTTTGATCTTGACATCACATTGGTAGAATCACTGATTGGTTTCAAAACCTTTCATTCATTTTTGCCACATGCTTCAGTACCAGTGATGAGCACTCAGTAATTGTTTCCTGAATGAACTGTTGTCCTGTGGAGTGGCAGCAGCGTAAATTTATTAGATTTACCTGGCCTGTATCTGTTTCCCTTATCCAATATTATCACAATTTCAAATATTTATTTGAAGTAGTTCTTCCTCATTACAATCTAGTAGAATTGAAATTCACACGCTTTATTCTCCCTTAGTCAAGTGAAGGGTGTATTACTCAAAATAAATCAACTGATTTCTACCTTTTTGGAATTTGAAACTTGAGCAAAATGACTATAAAACTAAATAAGTTCAGTAGTGGTCCTATCCAGAGTGATGAGACTTAAAAAAAAAAAAAAAAGATTTATTTATTTGACAGAGAAAGGGAACATAAGTAGAGGGAGTGGGAGAGGGAAAAGCAGGCTTCCTGTGGAGCAGGGAGCCTGACATAAGGCTCCATCCCAGGACACAGGATCATCACCTAAGCCAAAGTCAGACGCTTAATGACTGAGCCACTCAGGCACCCCGACATTCTTAACTTTTTCAAAGATACTTTTTAATGATTTTAAGCAAACTGAAAATATCGTTAGTAATGATCATAATGGATGAATTCAAAGTTTCTCATATACTTCTATGGGCTTTTCAAATTCACTACTTAGTCATTTGAATTAATCATGTAACAGTTATAAACACAAACAAGCTGACAAGTGTACTTACAATGAAGATCTTCTATCTGTCTGGGTAGTCACAATTTTCCATAACAATGAAAAATAAAGAACCATATTCCATTCCTCTAAAATGCCACTTAATTCTTTAATCTAGAGGATTATACCTTCTTTCAGCAGAAGTGTAGAAACCTAACACAATTTCACAAAAATTAGTCTAAAGGCATTACTTGAATCCAAGGATTTTTAAGTTTTTATTTTTATTCCAATTAGCTAACATACAGTCTAATATTAGTTTCAGATGTACAATAATATAGTGCTTCAACAATTCCACACATCATCTGATGCTCATCATGACAAGTACACTCCTTAATCCTCATCACCTATCTCACTCATCCCCCCACCCATCTTCCCTCTGGTAACCAACAATTCTCCATATTTAAAAGTCTGTTCCTTGGTTTGTCTCTTTTTAAACTTTACTCATTTGTTTTCTTAAATTCCACATATGTGTGAGATGATACAGTATTTGTCTTTCTCTGGTTGACTTATCTTTGTTTAACATTATACCTTCTAGTTCCATCTATGTCATTGCAAATGGCAAGGTTTCATTCTTTTTATGGCTGAATAATTTTCCATAGTATCTGGAATATCTGATATATATCTCACATCTTCTTTATCCATTCATCTATCAATGGACATGGGCTGCTTCCATTAATCCATTCTGAGTCTCTTCTTGTGTATGGTGTAAGAAAGTGGTCCGGTTTTCTCAATACCATTTGTTGAAGAGACTGTCAACAGTTGGATATTCTCTCCTGCTTTGTTGAAGATTAATTGACCATATAGTTGTGGGTTTATTTCTTGGTTTTTTATTATTTTCCACTGATCTATGTGTCTATTTATGTGCCGGTACCATACTGTTTTCATTACTACAGCTTTGTAATATAACTTGAAGTCCAGAATTGTGTTGCCTCCAGCAATTTGCTTTTCCTTTTACAAAGTTGCTTTGGCTGTTCAGGGATTCCGGGTCTTTCGTGGCTCCATGCAGATTTTAGAATTGTTGGTTCTAGTTCTGTGAAAACTGCTGTTGGCATATGGATAGGGATTGCATTAAATGCGTAGATTGCTTGGGGTAGCACAAACATTTTAACAATATTTGTTCTTCGAATCCATGAGCAGGGGCATGTCTTTCTATTTCTTTGTGTCACCTTCAATTTCATTCATCAGTGTTTCATAGTTTTCAGAGAATAAGTCTTTCACCTTTTTGGTTAGGTTTATTCCTAGGCATCTCATTACTTTTCATGCAACTGTAAATGGGATTGCTTTCTTAATTTCTCTTTCTGCTGCTTCATTATTGGTACACAGAACTTCAACCAATTCTGTACATTCATTTTTGTATCTTGTAACTTTACTGAATTAGTTTATACAGTCTAGTACTCCTTGGTTGAATCTTTCAGGTTTTCATTACATAGTATCATATCATCTACAAATAATTAAAATAAGAAGTAAAGGAAGAAGTAATTCTTCCTTACCACTTTGGATGCCTTTTATTTCATTTTGTTATCTAATTGCTGTGGCTAGTACTTCCAGTAATACTTTGAAGAAAAGTGGTGAGAGTGGATCTCCTAGTTACTGACATTAGGGGAAAAGCTCTGTTTTTCCCCATTGAGGATGATGTTAGCTGTGGGTTTTTCATAGAACTCCTTTACTGTATGTTGAGGTATGTTCCCTTTAAGCCTACTTTGTTAAGAGGCCTTTTTTTTTTTTTTTTAATCATGAGTGGTTATTGTACTTTGTCAAATGCTTTTTCTGCATCTACTGAAATGACCATATGGTCCTTACTTTTCTCTTATTGATGTGATGAATCATGTTGTTCATTGATTTGTAAATACTGAACCATCCTTGCATCCCTGAAATAAATCCCACTTGATCATACTGAATGATTTTTCTTTTTTTATTTTTAATGTATTGTTGATTTTGGTTCGCTAGTAACTTATTAAGGACATTTTGCATCTATATCCATCAGGGATACTAGCTAGTCATTCTCTTTTTTAGTGGTGTCTTTATCCGGTTTTGGTATCAGGATAATCCTGGCCTCACAGAATGAATTTGAAAGTTTTCCTTCTTTTCTTCTTTCTTGTAATAGTGTGAGAAGAATAGGCGTTAACTCTTCTTTAAATGTTTCGTAGAATTTGCCTGTGAAGCCAGTTGGTGCTGGACTTTAGCTTTGGGGGAGTTTTTTCATTACTTATTCAGTTTCTTTGCTGGTGATCAGTCTATTCAAATTTTCTATTTCTTCCTGCTTTAGTTTTAGTAGGTTATATGTTTCTAGGAATTTATCCATGTTTTCTATTTTGTACAATTTGTTGGCATATAGTTCTTCCTAATATTCTAATTGTATTTCTGTGGTATTGGTTTTATTTCTCTTCTGTCAATTGTGATTTTATTTGAGTCCTTTTGTCTTTTTTTTTTCTTGATAAGTCTAGATAGAGGTGTATCAACTTTATTGATTTTTTTTTCACAGAATCAGTTCCTGGTTTCATTGACCTATCCTATCATGTGGGTTTTTTTTTTTTTTTAGATTCCAGATCATTTATTTCTACTCTCATCTTTATTTTTTTCCTTCACTCTGCTGGTTTTAGGTTTTGTTGTTGTTCTTTTTCTAGCTCCTTTAGGTTTAAGGTCAGGTTGTTAGAGATTTTTCTTAATAGTCCTACATTGCTAAATACTTCCCTGTTAGAACTGCTTTTGCTGCACTCAAAGCTTTTAGACTGTTGTGTTTTCCTTTTCATTTGTCCCCACATACTTTATTTCTTCTTTTATTTCCTGGTTGGCCCATTCATTATTTAGTACCATGGTATTCAACATCCATATATTTGTGGTCTTCAGATTTTTTCTTGTGGTTGACTTCTAGTTTCATAGCATTGTGGTCAAGGAATTTTTCAATTTTTCAGCTTAAATCAATTTTTAATGTGACCTTTATGAGAATATTGTCCACTACACATTAATATAAGCTTCCTTAACCTTTCAGTTAAAAAATTGAAAAAATAATGATACTGTTATGCTGAAAATAAATAAATGAAAAAAAATTAAAAAATGATAAATATAATAGGCTGTCAATGCCTGTAAAGATGAATAATCCTGATAACTAAAACCGCAGCAAAGATTAAAGTGATTTAATTGGTTTTCTCTACATACATAGAGCTCTATACAAATTAAAATATATTGTGATATACTCCTTTTCAACATCCTTTGCTTAAAGTCAAAGTTAATTCAATTAAGTTGAAGTTATTTGTTTGCATGACATAATCTGATTTTCAAATACATAAACCTAGTCAATGACCATGATATTATAAAGACTTTCAAATTACATAGGCACTCATAGCTCATTAGCCCATACAGGCTCATATGGGACTGTTTGTACATGAATCTACTTGGCTGCTCTGACTTAGTTCTCATAAAGAGATGAAGAGGCTAGTTGTCAAGTTTGCTGCTAATTGCATGTCAGCAAATAGCTTAAATTCTTTGGGAAGCAATGAGAAAAACAGATTGGTATCACTTGTCTGAGAAACCCAAGAACATTTTAAATAATAATATAAGTAACTTTATGGCATTGTTTTTTTTTTTTTAAGATTTTATTTATTTATTTGACAGACAGAAATCACAAGTAGGCAGAGAGGCAAGCAGAGAGAGAGGAGAAAGCAGGCTCCCTGCTGAGCAGAGAGCCCAATGAGGGGCTCGATCTCAGTACCCTGAGCCGAAGGCAGAGGCTTTAACCCACTGAGCCACCTAGGCGCCCACTTTATGGCATTGTTATTAAAACTTTAACATTACATATTATATCATAGTAAAGATAATTTTATTAAGAAGACTAAAAAATAGCTAAGTACCTACTGTTTTTGTTCTTTTTACCTCTATGAATTGATTCAAGCTATTTTCTTTTTTTTTTTTTTTTAAGATTTTATTTATTTGACAGAGAGATTGATCACAGGCAGGCAGAGAGGCAGGTAGAGAGAGAAGCTCTCTGCCGAGCAGAGAGCCTGATGTGGGGCTCAATCTCAGGACCCTAAGATCATGACCTGAGCTGAAGGCAGAGGCTTGACCCACTGAGCCACCCAGGTGCCCTGCTATTTTCTTCTTTTACACATTTTACTATTACATGCAAAGACTCTGTCCACAGATAATATCAGGATTCACTGCTTTCCAAATGCAAACTTAAATTTTAACAAACATGGGCACCTGGTGGCTGAGTGGATTAAAGCCTCTGCCTTGGGCTCAGGTCATGATCCCAGGGTCCAGGGATTGAGCCCCACATCATGATCTCAGGGTCCTGGGATCAAGCCATGCATCAGGCTCTCTGCTCAGTAGGGAGCCTGCTTCCTCTTCTCTCTCTGCCTGCCTCTCTGCCTACTTGTGATCGCTGTCTGTCAAATAAATAAATAAAATCTTTTAAAAAAAATTTTTTTAACAATCTATGAAAAGCAAGATTAGAGGAAAAGACAGTATAGAGGAAAAGACAGCATAATTAAGATTAAAGTCTACATGTATATTTGTCTGCATATGTGTGGTCTAAAAGATTATTTTAAAGCTTTGAAACATTTAAAATAGGAATAACTTAAAAATAATATTTACACACAACTTTTTACAACTACGTTTACTAATAAAAGGCACAGCTGCTCATTTCCCCCTTATTTCCTATGGATACCAATTTGAAAACCTTCAGGAATAAAATGAATTTCCCTTAAAATAATTCATTAAATTTTAGTGAAAAAGATAAAAACTCAAAAAGAAATTTCATACATTCGTCAAATCTATTTTGCAAATTACCTTTAAATTTCTTCAATATAACCCCAAAATATATCAATGGGGCTATAAAACTCACTTTTTAAGAAACCTATGGCATCTTTCTTAGGGTATTTTCACCTTTTTTAGTCACAAAGATAAGGTACATAATACTTAAACTAACTTAAAGTTACACCAGTATTCTTGTGTGTACAGATACAAATTATATTTAATAATTATGAAGACTGTTCTCATACATGTCATTATTCTAAAAAAATTCAATGAAAGAGAAAAATGTAATTTTAAATTATATGAAACCTTCAGTATTCCAACTTTAATTTAATAAAGAAAAATAAATCCCTCTTTTAAGTCTTTTCTTTAGAGGAAAGTGATATATAAAAAAAATAAAATACAACTAAGAGCTGGTTGGATATGTTTTTACTTCATTTAGTCAGTCTTATCAGCTACTCATTACAAAACATAGTCACCTACTATGGTAACGATAAGAACACAACAGGAAAGATTTTCATCAATCACCAAATCACAATTAATAGTTAATTATTTGATTGTGTTCAAAAGAAAGTTAGAGTACTCTCAGAGATAGGTGAATCTTTTAATTCATACTGTGTTAATTTACCTATGTACATATTACCAACTCTACACAAAAATCAGCTTACTGAATTCCCAAAAGAAAGAAATTTACTAGTATTTAAAGGTTCACCTATAGGAGATCATGAACTTCTTTACAATTTCTTAATACTGTTTTTGAAAAATTGGGGGGGGCGCTTAACTTTATCAGTTGCTTCCCAAAATCCTGCCTTGATGTAAGTAACCATTTTTTTTTCCTATCTTGCCTATAGAGTTAAGTTACATAAAAGAAAAATGATTTGAATAAAATAACATTAAATTACTGAATACAGTACTTTGAATAAAGGTCATCTGAATTATATAAGAATAATGTAAAAAGAATAATGTAAGAATGTTTAGAAAAAAGATTACTTTTAAATCTTAATTATCTAAAATACATTTAATATTCTGTCAGAATGGGCATAAAATCTTAATTATACATATCAATATATAAAATTATTTAATGCAAAAGTTAATGCTCTGAATTGTTAGAGAAAAATATTGTCACTATAACACAAATATCATTTTAGAAAGTTCTTAAGAGGTGGTCATTCACATTAACAAAATACTCAGAAGTGACTAAAAACTTTTTCCATTTTTTCTAAGACTATAAGTATCTGTTTCATGAAATTTTAAAGTAGAATAAAATAAAGCACATTTTATGTTGCCTTTGATCTTTAACTTGTAGCCTTATCTCCCAGGTCAGAGGGCACATTATTCAATTTCACTATATTTTGTGTAAAACCACTGTAGCGTTGAAGATGACTCTCAGTACAAATGTCACGGTACTTAAAGCTAAACCAGAATCTAGTTTTTCAGCTTCTTAATTAAAATCATAGTTTAAAATAGTCTGACAATATTATCTTTATTCTTTCCAGTTGAATAGTGACAGAATTTTCACATCTTTTATTCAATCAAGCTTAGCGATCTTTTAAAGGCCCTTTTATTTTCTAAAACATCAAAAACAATTTCACGAAGCAAAACAGTTACTTTATTTTTCGGTATTTAATAAAAAGTGATCTCTCCTTTCTTACTTCCTATACCTACAATATATAAACTTCACTCAAAAATTACTTTTACTTCTCTTACAGTCTGCTCCAAAGAAGGAAGATTGAAATAGTCTAAGTCCACCCAAAAAGCCCTCAGAAGATTTAAGTGGATATGGGAGAATTTTGCTCAATCAAAAATACAGGGAAATAAATCCTTCTGAATCAAATAGGGACAGGAAGAGAGAAGATCAAAATAAATATTCCATAAAATACTATGCTGTAAAAATTTAAATATTAAATTTTAATATACCATAGAAGAGGAAGGCGCAAGAAACACTTGTTGAATGATAAAGAATGAATACCCTATCCCAAGTGTCATATTCAAATGTCACTTCATTTTATTTTCATTTTTTAGGTAATCACTAATAACTGCATGCTTGCATAAATACCTAGAAAAGATAATAAAATAATAGGTTTTGTTGTTATTTCCTTATTCTTTAATATTAAAATAAGATATCAATAATCTGGGAACTAGGTTAAATTTATTTTATAATATGTAAAAACTATATAATCCAGGAATAAATTTGTGAAGTAAATTCATTTAAGCTATATTTAACATTTTAACATTGTAAGTCAGTCCTTTAAAGGGAATATTAATACCCAGTTTCAATTTTTTTTTCAAGATTTTATTTATTTATTTGACAGAGGGAGATCATAAGTAGGCAGAGAGGCAGGCAGAGAGAGAGAAAGAGAAGCAGGTTCCCCGCTGAGCAGAGAGCCCGGATGTGGGGCTCTATCCCAGGACCCTGATATCATGACCTGAGCAGAAAGCAGAGGCTTAACCAACTGAGCCACCCAGGCGTCCCTCAACTTTTTAAAATATAAATGCCACATTTATATTGACAAAGATACTACACACATTACATTATGTGCTAATCTGGAGAGTGAGTGTGTATTTTGTGATCACCTTACCATTTCACTGACTTTCTTCTGTAATGAATATTTAGAAACCTTGAAAAAAAGAGAGAGAGAGAGAAAATTCATTATAATTCTGCACTTATCTGTTACAAATTCCTCCTGATATTAAAATTATATGCTATACAATGTGGTATTTATTTCCTACACACTATTTTTTCCTTGGGACATTTTTTTCAGGATGTTATTTACCATAACTTTTTTCTATATAACAAAACAATATATTCATTAATTATTCAAGATATATTAATGGAGCACCTATTACTATATACCAATCACTTTCCTTAGGACTCGGATACAGCACTGAACTAAGCAAATCCCTGCCCGCTAGTGGCTTTCTGTCTAGTGGAGGCAGTATAATTACTCATTTCAGCAGAATAAGTTCCAAGAAGTAGAATTCCTCTTAATTGTTCCCTTTCCTAGACTTTTAACAATTCTTACACAGTCCCTTAGAGTGGCTGACCAACTTAAACTCTACAAACTGTGGATGAGTGTTCACTGTTTATGTTTGCTAAATTTTAAGCACGAATAGTTACTTTACATTTCCTATGCAATCAATCTAGCACACTGCCTTGAATAAACTGATAATTTTATTTCATTTTTGTGAAAGAGGTCTTTTGGGATTTATTTCTTGAACAAATAATGAATACATACTATAAGTAAAGCACTAACATACACATTGAGGGTATAGTACTGAGCCAAAAAAAAAAAAAAATCCTGTCCAGATTAAATTCTGGGGATTGTAGAAAACAAGCAACATAAATAAGTTAAGATAGATGAAATATTAAATATTAGTAAGTACTAAAGAAAAATAAATCAAGGAAGGAGATTACATAAGATGCCCAAGAAAATCCTTTCTGAGATGGCATCTTTTGAGTCAAAATTCTACAGGAGTGAGGAAAAGAATTTTAGCTACTGGAAAGGCCCCTAGGTAAGAGAACATCTGAATAACAAGAAAGAGTAACTGGAGCTTTTTGCAGACCTGTGCCTCCCTTTGTTCTGTGGGCTATCCTCACAGCATGACCCCCAAACACCAGTCTTTGATCCTGCCTCAAACAAAGAAACTGAGATTTCCTCCTGCCCCCAAGCCAGAGGAGACATCACCCCTCTCCACTTGCCAAAGGGAGACACAGAACAGCAAGAAGCTTCAAGAAGCACCTGAACATACTGAAGAAGTACAAGATGAAACAGATTTGCTGAACAAGCCAGTGAGGAAATTCTGAGTAGAACAGAAATATAAGAAACTCCAAGCATTTTTTCAAAGGCACTGAAATTGATTGCCAAAATGCCAAATTTGGGGGTAACAACATCTGTCAATGATCCACAAGTGTCTGTACTGCTTGGGGAGGAAGAGGCATTGCATTATTTGACAAGAGTTGAAGTGACATAATTCAAAGATATAAAATCAGGTTACAGAATAGATTTTTATTTTGATGAAAACCCTTACTTTGAAAATAAAATTCTCTCCAAAGACTTTCATCTACACGAGCATGGTGATCCATCTTCAAATTCCACTGAAATCCGGAAAGGATCTGATGAAATGTTCAAGTCAAACACAGAATAAAGCCAGCAGAAAGACACAGCATGAGGAACCAGAGAGCTTCTTCACCTGATCTACTGACCATTTTGAAGCAGGTGCACATGAGTTTGGAGACATCATTAAAGATGATACTTGGCCAGATCCATTATAGTACTACTGGGTTCCTGATATGGATAATGAAGAAGGGGAAGGAGGAGAAAGAAGGATTGGAAGATATTGATGAAGAAAGTGAAGAAGATGAAGATGATGATGGGGGGGAGGGAGAAGAAGAGGTTAAAGGAGAGGACTAATGAAACTATGATGGAGTCCAACCTTCTTTTCTGAATTTTCTCAGTCCCTGGGAGCAAACTATAGTATCCCCAACCCAGCTCCTTTGTGCTTATTTGCCCTGTTTTTTGAAGCCTCTTTCCTCTCCCTTTATAAAATGGTTCTCAGCTTATTGGGGGAAGGGGAGATATCTTGAGCAGAATACACTGGGAAAAGAATCTCTCCCCCTTTCTGTTCCAAATTCATTTTTATTCCTTCCTGTCACAACAAAAATTTTACGGAATCAACATCCCTTTGCTCTGTGGGAAAAAAGAAAAATCTTCTACTCCTTTAGGTCTGTTGGAACCTGGAGGGGGCTAGGCCCCTGTGTAGCAGTGCATAGAATTCTAGCTTTTTGTCCTCCTTTCTTTGTATATTGGACTCAGAGATTACATTGTGTCTGTACGTGAATAGGACCGTTAGCACTTATCAACATGTATCTGTCTATTTTGTTTAAAAAAAGAAAAAAAAAACTTTAAAAAATGGGGTAATGTAACATCAGCAAAAGGGAGGTTTGAGATGTTTAGGTAGGTTAAGAGGGCATTTTGTCAACATGTCTTCTCCTTTGGAATGTTTAATTGTGATGTTTAACGACATCCTGCAGTTTAAGTTGACACTTTGAAAATAAAATTGAAATAAGTCAAGCAGAGAAAGACAATTATCATATGGTTTCACTTATTTGTGGAACATAAGGAATAGCATGGAGGACAATAGAAGAAAGGGAAAAATGAAGGGGAGAGTTAACAGAGGGGGAGATAATTATGAGAGACTATGGATTCTGAGAAACAAACTCAGGGTTTTAGAGGGGATGGGGTGAGGGAATGGGTTAGCCCAGTGATGAGGAGTAAGGAGGGCACATATTGCATGGAGCACGGGGTGTAAATGAATTATGGAACACTATATCAAAAACTAATGATGTACTGTATGGGGATTAACATAATAAAAAAAATAGACTAAAAGATAAGATAAAATAAAATAAAATTATCTCTTAATGATGACTTGAGTCCTACCACTTGAGGGGAGCATCAGCAGAACCTGTAGGATTTTATTTGGGATTGACATTATCTACTATAATTTTGTTCCTGTTTATTTTTAAATTTCTTTTTGTTTCACTGGAAAGGAAAGATGAAGCTCAGTTTTAACTGTTAAAAGTGTACAAGTTGCTCTGCTACAATAAAATTAAATGTGTACACACACACAGAAGAACAACAGGAAAGCCAATGCGGCTGGAAGGGAACAAGCAAAGGGAAGAACAGCAATAGAGGAATTTAGAGAAAAGAGGAGGCAAGTGGGGCAAATCATTGTCGGTCTTATAATGCATGATGATACAGAGTTAGGTTTTTACACTCATTGAAACAGGAAGACTTTGAAAAGTTCCAAGTACAAGTATAACGTAGCCTGACGTGCCTTTTTTTTTTTTTTTTAAGATTTTATTCATTTATTTGACGGAGAGAGATCACAAGTAGGCAGAGAGGCAGGCAGAGAGAGAGAGAGAGAAGCAGGTTCCCCGCTGAGCAGAGAGACCGATGTGGGACTCGATCCCAGGACCCTGAGATCATGACCTGAGCCGAAGGCTGCGGCCTAACCCACTGAGCCACCCAGGTGCCCCCTGACGTGCTTTTTTAAAAGGTCACTCTGTTAACACTAACAAAGAACACAGGTGGAAGCAGGAAAACCACTTAATAAGCTACTGTCCTAATACAGATGAAAGAGGACGATGGTTTTAATAATGAATGTAGTGAGATGTTGTCTGATTCTGGATATTGTCTGAGAAGAATGCTGAAAAAAAGTGCAAAATGAAAAAAGGAAGCCATAACTAATGAGGGAAGAAAAAACAAAGAAGTTTTCAGGAGGCGGATATTTTTTAAAGCAAAAAAATCGTGTTCCTGGTTTTGAATATATCAAATTTCATGTAAATTCAGGCAGGATTTGGGGCTGGAGATACATATTTGCAAGTCCTTTGCACATAGATCCCATCTGAAAGACATGAGCTGGTATGAGATCAGAGTATTTTTCAAAGCATACAGACAAAAGAAAAGTAAAAGAGCAGATGTCATCTAGAAAAATAAGAGGAAAACAAACTTCAGAACACTTTCACTCTAATCCTGAATTTATTATCTGCTCCTATAATATTTAATTTTATGTGGCAACTTGACTGGAACAAAAGATGCCCAGATTAAACATTATTTCTTGGTGTGTCTGTGAGAGTGTTTCTGGATGACATCAGCATTTGAGGCAGTGGAATGAGTAAAGTAGAATGTGCATCGGCTCTGTTTCACTGCAGAACCTTCACTAACATAGCTACCATTTGCCACAGGTAAAACTAATACATCTAAAGCAAATTTACCAAAATTCTCTCAAGTCACTGTTTGCTCTCCAAACATTAACACCTCTGCATCTAATTATTTCTGAATCATGATTCACAGCTACATTTTATCAGCATCTCTAGAACATTTCTCAACTTAAAAAGCTACCACGTAGTGACATTCCTATGAAACATAAGTAGAATTTCAAAGTAATACAACTAGACTGACATGAAATCTTTTTATGGAGGCTATTAAACATAATGATTTTTTTAATTCTAAAATTACACAGAAGTAGATTATAGTATAAAACATCTCTCTGACACAGGAAAAAACTATACTGGCACTAATTAATTTATTAAGTATAGAAGACTATTTCAAAGAAAAAGTATAAATATCTTCCTATTATAGTATCCCTTACTTTGTGAAATATTTTATAAAAAGCAGACTAAGAAATGCATTTCTTTACAGCAAGCCTTATTTTCCCATTAATTTTCTATTAACTGGTTTTATGTTATTTGGGAATAAAGTCCACCAAACTATGTTTAAAAATATTTAATCTTTTCCCCTTCCTAAACTATTCAGTCCTAACTCCACAGGCCAGAGTAGGCTAAGATAGGTGTCCATGGGGAAGGGTGGAAAGGGTCAGGGTGGCAGCATTCCAGAACAGGGTATCAGGCCTGAATGAGGAAAAGAGGATCCCAATGAGAAGGAGGGAAATCGACTGTGGGAGTGAGAAGCTGAGAAAGGTACTTTTGAAGATTAATATGGTATTAATATGGCATTAATATTATTTAATATATATAATTTATTATTTAATATAATATTGAATATTATTAATATTATATTAAACAATATATTATTTATATATGATTATTTAAATAATATATTATTTAATATAATATTAATAATATTCAATATTATATTAAATAATACTATTTAATATTAATTAATATGGTATTAAACCTGGGGGGCTAGAAAACTCTTGATCTCGGGGTCTTAAGTTCGAGCCCCATATTGGGAGTAAAGATTACTAAAGAAAAGAAAAAGAAAACCTAAAAGACTCCACAAAAACCACTAAAACTGATAAATGGATTCAATAAAGTTGCAGGATACAAAATCAATGTGCAAAGATCTGTTGCATTCCTATACACCCATAATGAAGTAGCAGAAAGAGAAACTAGAAAACAATCCCACTTAAAATTGCACAAAAAATAAGAAACCAAGGAACAAACCTAACCCAAAAAATGAAAGACTTATACTCTGAAAACTATAAAACACTGATGAGGGATGCCTGGGTGGTTCAGTCAGTTAAGCGTCTGCCTTCAGCTCAGGTCATGATCCTAGGGTCCTGGGATTGAGTTCTGTATCGGGCTCCTTTCTCAGCAGAGATCCTGCTTCTCTCTCTGCTTCTGACTGCCTCTCTGCCTACTTGTGATCTCTCTCTCTCTCTCTCTCTCTGACAAATAAATAAATAAATCTTAAAAACAAAAACAAAACAAAAAAAAACCTGATGAATGGAATTGAAGGTGACACAAAGAAATAGAAAGACCTGCCCTGCACACGGATCGGAAGAACAAATATTGTTAAAATGTTTGTGTTACCCCAAACAATCTACACATTTCATGTAATCCCTATCCATATGCCAACAGCAGTTTTCACAGAACTAGAACCAACAATTCTAAAATCTGCATGGAACCACGAAAGACCCTGAATCCCTGAACAGCCAAAGCAACTTTGTAAAAGGAAAAGCAAATTGCTGGAGGCAACAAAATTCTGGACTTCAAGTTATATTACAAAGCTGTAGTAATGAAAACAGTATGGTACTGGCACATAAATAGACGCATAGATCAGTGGAAAATAATAAAAAAACCAAGAAATAAACCCACAACTATATGGTCAATTAATCTTCAACAAAGCAGGAGAGAATATCCAACTGTTGACAGTCTCTTCAACAAATGGTATTGAGAAAACTGGACCACTTTCTTACACCATACACAAAAAGAGACTCAGAATGGATTAAAGACATAATGTGAGACCTGAGATCATAAAAACCCTAGACTAGACCATAGGCAGTAATGTCTCTGACATGAGCTGTGGCAGTATTTTTCTAGATATGTCCCCCAAGGCAAGGGAAATAAAAGGAAAAATAAACTATTGAAACTACATCAAAATAAAAGTCTTCTGCACAGCAAAGGAAACAATCAACAAAACTTAAAGGCAGTTTATGGAATAGGAGAAGATATTTGCAAATGACATAGGCAATAAAGGGTTAGTATCCAAAACATATAAAGAACTTATAAAACTCAACACCCCCAAAATGAATAATCCAATTTTTAAAAAGGCAGAAGACATGAAAGACATTTCTCCAAAGATGACATATAGATGGCCAACAGATACATGAAAAGATGTTCCACATCACTCATTGTGGGGGAAAGGCCAGTCAAAACTACACTGAAGATATCACCTCACACTTGTTAGAATGTCTGAAATCAAAAACACAAGAAACAACAAATGTTGGGGAAGATGTGGACAAAAGAGAGCACTCATGCACTGTTGATGAGAATGCAAACTGGTACAGCCACTGTGGAAAACAGTATGGAGTTTCCTCAAAAATTAAAAAGAACTGTATGATCCAGCAATCACACTACTGGGCATTTACCCCCCAAATACAAAAACACTAATTCAGAAGGATACATGCATCCCTATGTTTATAGCAGCATTATTTACAATAACCAAACTATGGAAGCAGCCCATGCCCATCAATAGATGAACGGATAAAGAAGATGTGAGATAGATAGATAGATCTATAGATAGACAAATAGATAGACAGATCTCAAATATTCCACATACTATGGAATATTATTCTGCTATAAAAAAAAAGAAATCTTGCCATTTGCAATGACACAGTTGGAACTAGAGTGTATAATGCTAAGCAGAATAAATCAGTCAGGGAAAGACAAATACTATATCATCTCACTTAATATGTGAAATTTAAGAAACAAAATAAATGAGCAAAATTTAAAAAGAGAAAGAGAGAGGTAGGCAAACCATGAAACAGACTCTTAACTATAGAGAATAAACAGATGGTTACCAGATGGGAGGTGGATGGGGAGCTGGGTGAAGTAAGTGATAGTGATTATGGAGAGCATCTGTCATAAAGAGCACTGAGCGATGTATGGAATTGCTGAATCACACTGTACACCTGAAACTAATATAACACTGTTAACTATACTGAAATTAAAAAAAAAAAAATTTAAAAAGAAGTAGAGTAAGGTGAGGAGGCAACCCTGAAAAAGGGCAACCCAATTCATGGTGTCAGAGTTCAAGCACGGAAAAGAGGGCATCCATGTTAGGAAGGAAGTCATGGCAAATTGATAAACTGGTTGTATACAGGGTAGTTTATCATAGAAGTAAATATATTAAGGATAAAGAATGTCACATTTCTCACTGTAAAAGGAAATAAATGTATAAACACAGAAAGGAAATAAACTAAAATTAATAACCTCACTGTTTCATATTAAAATTGGAGGTAGGGGTGCATGGATGGCTCAGACACTGGGTGTCTGCCTTTGGCTTGGGTCATGATCCCAGGGTCCTGGGATTGAGCCCTGCATCAGGCTCATGCTCAATGGAGCAGGAGCCTGCTTCTCCCTCTCCTGCTCCCCCTGCCTGTGTTCCCTCTCTTGCTCTGTTTCCCTGTCAAATAAATAAATAGTCTTTAAAAAATAAAAATTGGAAGTAATGTGATTTCATGGTTTTTTTATATACATTTCATGGTTTTTTATATATAGGTTGTTAGAAATAAACATTATAAATTATAAACATAAATCTAAATTATATTTCTGTGTATGTAAATACATACATAGATCTCTGTCCACCAAGAAAGTCTGAGAGCAGTGATGTATCAATAGCAATGAGTACAACAGTGCCCAGATCTTTGCTTCTATATACTATTTTCCACTAAAAGGAACCAGGGCAACATGGTGAAATGATTCATTCCAGTGCAAGGACAGGTAAATCACAAAATGATCCTGGAATATTTTGCTATCCTCTAAAAGCAGGAAAATGCTGAAAGAATGAAGACGTATCCAAAGGACTCAGTAATCAGTTTTATGGACTCTCACCAGCCAAATCAAGGATAATTTGAGCACCAAAATAAGTGATAGTCACAGATTTTAATCCATTAAAAAAACTATGAATCTATACTGATAAAAACAAATAAATGAATATAGGAAAAGTTTGGTGAGAAACAGAATATTTACATAATTTCAAAGTATCTCCTTACAAAATACTCTGATTACAAGGGGAAAGAGTACCTTTTTAATGGAGAAATTATTTTAAAGAACAACAACAAAAAAAAAATGTAGAGATGAAGAATGTGGTGAATGCACTGAAAAAATGTAAGAGAGAGCCTTAAGGCCACACTGAATTGAATAGAAGAACCAGTGAACTCAAAGACAGATCATTTGAAACTATTCAATCAGAGAAGAAAAACAAGTGAAAGAGGGTGAAGAAAACCTAAAAAATTTATAAAACAGCATCAAAGGAATCAATATAAGCATCATGAGAGTCCCAAAGGAGAAAAATAAAAGAGACAGAAGAAAGCTTACTCAAAGAAATAATGGCTGAAAACTTCCCAAATCTTGGGAGGGAAATGGACATCCAGATTCATAAGACTCAGAGGACCACAAACAGAATGAACCAAAAGAAGAATACACCAAGACACATTATAATCAAGTTGTCAAATCAAGGGGGAAAAAAGAGACTTCTGACAGTAGCAAGAGAAATCCAATTCACCAAATTTAAAGAAACTCCAATAAGATTATCTGTGGACTTCTCAGCAGAAAGCTGCATGCCAGAAGAGAGTGGGACGATATATTCCAAGTATCAAAAGAAAAATCTGCCAATCAAGAATATCATACCTAACAAAATTATCATTTAAAAAATGAAAGACAAACAAACAAACAAAAACTAACAGAATCAGTTACCACTTGACTTGTCTTATAAAAAATAATTAAGGTTCAATTCTTCAAATTGAAACAAAAACATTCCAAACAGCAATGAAAAAAGCATATGAAAATAGAATACTCATTTATAAAGTGTATACACAAATATAGAGAAATTCAAGACTGAATCGGTAGTATATAAATTCCTTTTAACCCTTATATAAAAATTAGGAAATAAAAATGTATTAATGAATATACAATATAAAAAGATGCAAACACTGTCCATAAGAACACAAAGTTGAGGGGGCAAACTATAGTGCTTTTGTATGCAATTAAAGCTGCTGTCAACTTTAAACTATTATAACTACAAGATATTTTATTCAAGACTTCAGATAACCGTAAAGATAAAAACTCATAATACATATACAAAAGCTAAAGAGAAAAAAATCAAGAAAATCACTACAAAAACATCAAATAACAAAGGCAGATAAGTGATGCACAAAATTACCACAGAACAGAAAACAATTTACAAAATGACAACAGTAATTCCACAGCTACCAATAATTACTTTACGTATAAATGTATTTAACTTTCCAACCAAAAGACATAGTGACAGGATTAAGAAAAAAAAATATGAAGTGATATACAGCTGTTCCTGCTTATCTGTGGTTTCACTTTCCATGGTTTCAATTACCCATGGTCAAATGCAATTCAGAAGCAAATGATTCTCCTTCTGATGTATCTAACACCACATCATTCACCTCACTTCATCTCATCACATACATTTTATCATCTCACACCATCACAAGAAGAAGGGTGAGTTTTATTTTTTAAAAAAATATTTATTTGAGAGAGAAAGAGAACAGGGGAGAGGGGGGAGAGAATCTTTAAGCAGACTCCCTTCTGAATGCAGAGCCTCCATCTCAAGACCCTGAGATCATGACCTGAGCCAAAATCAAAAAGTCGGATGCTTAGCTGACTAAGCCACCCAGGTAACCTGAAGGTTGAGTTTAGTATAATAAAATATTTGAAGAAAGAGAGAAAAAAAAGAAAAAGATCACATTCATATAACATTTATTACAATATATTGTTTATAATTGTTTTATTTTATTATTAGTTATTATTGTTAATCTCTTACTGTACTCAAATTACTTTACCATAGGTACTTATGTATAGGGAAAAAACAGTGTATTTAGGGTTCAGTATGATCCATGGTTTCAGGCATCCACTGGGGATCTTGAAACATACTCCCCATTGATAAAGGGGGACTATTATATTATCTACAAGAGACTCACTTTATATTTAAGGACACAAATAGGCTGAAAGTACAGAGATGAAAGAGATATACCAGATAGTAACTAAAAATAAAGCACAAGTGACTATACTTATATGAGACAAAATAGACTTCAGGTCAAAAATCTGCCTGTGGAGACCAAAAAAAAAAAAAAAAAAGATCATGTTATAATGCAAAGGAGTCAGTTCAACAGGAAGCTATAACAGTTGTATAAGCACCCAACATCAGAGCACCTAAATATATAAAGCAAATATCAAGAGATCTGAAGAGAGAAATTGGCAGAAATACAGTAACAGTAAGAGACATTAATGCCTCACTTAATAATAATGTACAAAACATCCAGACAGAAAATCTATCAAGCAACAGCTGACTTAAACCTCACTATGGATCAAATGGACCTAACAGATAAACACAGAACTCTTCACCCTACATCAGAAGAATACACATGAAACATTCTCCAGGATGGATCATGTTAGGTCACAAAATAAGTCTTAACAAATTTAAAAAGATCAAAATCATTCCAAGTATCTTTTCTGCCTACAGTGTAATAAACAAGGATCAATAACAATAAGAAAATAGGAAAATTCACAAGTATTTGGAAATTAAACACCACTCTTGAACAATCACTGTGTCCAAAAAGAAGGAATTTTAAAAGTATCTCTAGACACATAAAAACAATAACACAAGGTAACACAACTTCTGGGATTCAGCAAAAGCAGTATTGATGGGTAATTTTATAAGGATTAATGCCTACATTTTAAAAAGACATATTGCAAATAAACAATCTAATCTTACATCTCAAAGAAGTAGGAAAAAAGAGAAAAAGCTAACACAAAAATCAGCAAAAGGAAATAATAAAGATAGAACAGAAATAAATAATAAACAGAAAAACAATAGGAAAAAAAATCAATAAAACTAAGAGTTATGTTTTGAAAGAATAAATGAAATCTACTAACCCTTAACTAGACTACCAAAGAGAAAGAAGATTCCAATCAGTAATGTCAGAAATGGAAGGAGACATTACAGTGGATACCTCAGAAATAAAAAGAAAAACTACACACCAAAAAATTGGTTAACCTGGTAGAAATGGATAAATTCTTAGAAACATATAACCTGCCAAATGGAAGAAAGATGAAATGATGGTGAACATCTTTTCATGTGTCTGTCTACTGGGTATTTACCCCAAAGATACAGATGTAGTGAAAAGAGGGGCCATCTGTACCCCAATGTTCATAGCAGCAGTGGCCACAGTCACCAAACTGTGGAAAGAGCCAAGATGCCCTTCAACAGATGAATGGATAAGGAAGATATGGTCCATATATACAATGAAGTATTATACCTCCATCAGAAAGGATGAATACCCAACTTTTGTGTCAACATGGACAGGGCTGGAGGAGATTATACTGAGTGAAATAAGTCAAGCAGAGAGAGTCAATTATCATATGGTTTCACATATTTGTGGCGCATAAGGCAGAACACAGGGGACATTGGGAGATGGAGAGGAGAAGTGAGTTGGGGGAAATCAGAGGGGGAGATAAACCACGAGAGACTGGACTCTGAGAAACAAACTGCGGGTTTTGGAGGGGACGGTGGTAGGGGGCTGGATGAGCCTGGTGGTGGGTATTAAGGAGGGCACATATTGCATAGAGCACTGAGGGTGGTTCATGAACAATGAATCTTGGAACACTGAAAAAAATAAAATAAAATAAAACTTAAATAAATGAATAAACAAACAAATAAAATAAAATAAGAGAAAAATCCTAATTTGAAATTCAAGCCTTTCAAGAAAAAATTACAAAGTTACATGATATATGAATGCTTGTCAACTTTGTTTTGCTAACGTACATGTTTAGTGGACATTTTTTACTAATACAATGCTAAAATGCCAAATTACTTTTTTAAGCAATACTAAGTTACTTTACCTGTAATGCTTTTAGTGTTTCCTTCAATCCTTCTATTTCTTTTTCTTTTATTTCTGTAGCAAGTTGATATTTTCCCTTTAAGTAAAAAAAAAAACTATACTTCAGTACTTTCCAATGTAAATGATATTATAATAGGGAAAATACAAAAGCTCAAAAACCAAAACCTCTACTTTAAAACTAACACTTCACAGCTTTAAACATGGATCTGCACAACTTACATTCCTGATGACTTCAAAATATAAACTTACGATAAGGCCTTTATAAGATGACACATACCATGAAATGAAAATTATAACAAATCATTTTATCATGATAATATTATAACAAAGATTTATGGAGGCTTCAGTGCATGATAGTATTTACAGAGGCTTTACTGCACAATAATCATTTTATCAACAGAGCATTCCTGAGAGTTTATGGACACTATATAATTATCTAATTACCTAATTCACATAGCTAGAATAAATATATTCTAATAAGTTACAAGTATATTTGTCTTATAAAGATATGAAATAATTATTTAAAAGGGCTTTGTAAATAGTACATTCATTAATACAATAAAAACATGTATTAACTATTAAATAATTAGAGAAAATATTTACTACTAGGTGAATTTCTAGTTCAGAATTGTATCTTCTTTTCCAACTGGTCTGCATCCAGATGCAAATCATTCAATGTTTATTTAAACAGGTAGTTATACTGAAAAAGCACTAAAAATATACTCAATAGAAATTTTACAGTAGAATAGAAAAAACATTAATTTGGGGGCTGAAGAGATCTGGGATCTAGTCCCAAATTTGCCATTTTAGAATGAGAGCTTCAGCTTCAGCAAGTCATTTTAATCTTGTTAGGTTTCAGTATTACCCACTGTAAAATGACAGGGGTAACATGATTTCCTTGGCTCTTTTTAATTTCTAAGATTTTAAGTAATTAACAGGCTCCATTAATCTAGTGCTAATCCTCCTTTTCATTGTGAACAATTGGTAATTAAATGCACTTAACTAATCTTTAGCTTATTAAAAAATTAATAAATACCTTTTCTTCTTCCAAGGCACACATCTTCATTTGCAACTAATAAACAATTTTAAAAATTAAAATACAGGTCAGTAAACTGTTAGCAGTGATTTACACTGGTCAGTGACCCTGTAAAAATATTTTACATGTCTGTACTACTTGAACTTAATACAATGTGAATGTGCTACCTTTATATTGAGAAAATAAAATAACAAAAGGTATGAAAGGGGGCAAAAAAGCTAGTCACCAAAAGAAATGAATAATTTAATCACATGATTAGGGATACCAATCATCCTTGAAAATTTAGTCTTTCCTCCCACAAGTTTTTTTTCTTAAATGTTTCAATATTTTGCCAAATACTCTTTAATAACACATAACATTTCCTGAAGGCACACTTTTATGCAATTAGTAGCATTTGTATTAGCATTGACAGTATTTTCTAAAATCTTTTTAAAAGATGCATGTAGCTGACTCATAAATAAACAGTGATATTTTAAGACAGTAACTAGGGTCAACATGCCCAAGAAAACTAATAAAATAGTCTAAGAAACACAAGGATACTGGGTAAAATTGTCAAGAAGTCAAATTTTTCTTTGGAACTTCTCACCACATCCCTAATTCACATTCAACAATCAGGAAAAGGAGAAGAGTTAGGAGGGGAGGGGAGGAAAGGAAACAAACAAAGGTGGGGGAGTAGGGAAGAGCCCAAGAGCACTTTCTCCATTACCCTTTAGATACCCAGATATTCTTGTTTTGCCCAAAGTCCCTTGTGACAAGAGAGACATGGACTTGCCCTCTCCTAGAGAATACTATGTGGTATATTTGGCTTCTGCTTCCTTAGTGTTCAATTAAAATTCCCATAATTTTGAGGTCTGAGGCTAATCTCATATTAAAAGGAAGAAAGTTTATCATCTGCTTAAGTAAATCCACACTATATTGTGAACTACAAATAACCTCAACCAACTAGTGATTTAACTTATATAGGTGCATTTCTTTTTATGCATTTCTCTCTCTCCTTTTTTTTTTTTTTTTTAAGATTTTACTTATCTATTTGACACAGAGAGAGAGAGATCACAAGTAGGCAGAGGGGCAAGCAGAGAGAGAGGGGAAGCAGGCTCTCCGCTGAGCAGAGTCCAATGCAGGACTCGATCCCAGGACCCTGAGATCATGACCTGAGCCTAAGGCAGAGGCTTAACCCACTGAGCCACCCAGGGGCCCTATGCATTTCTTTCTAAATATACACACTTGTATGGAGAAAAAGAGGGAAAGAAAAGAAAAAAAAAAGGGTGATGCTGGAATGACTATAAGGAAAAAATTTCTTGAGAATATTTTTCATGAGCCAATTTCTTACACTTACAGTTTCTAATGAGGGACTGAAGAGAAATTTGAGGGACTAAAGAAGAGCTTTAGAACTCAAAATAACTGAAAGAGTTGTTATTCATTTTTTAAATTCTATATACGTGTGTGTGTGTGTGTGTGTGTGTGTGTGTGTGCGCTTTCTCTGCTCTTAGCTGCTGACAGAATTCATGAAGGCCTCAGCGCATGACAGTCACATTTCCTCATCCTTCACATCTCCCTCCTTTCACCTCCGCTTTTCATCAGTGTTCTATTCCTGGCTTGGGTAAAGGAGGAAAGCAGAAAAGGCAGGATCCTAGGATACTCTAATCAAAGAGAGAAAGGGGAGAAGGAAGAGAAAGAACAAGAAGGCACACATCAATAACCTAATTTATTTAGAACAGATGGAAATACATCTTCAAGAAAACAGTTTTTCCAATTTCTCCCCTTAACTCACTCATTCTACTACATGTTATTTGTGATTCAAAATAACTTTATCTCCTGCTTCCATTAACACTCTTTTTGTCTTCAGTGAGTATGCCTAATATTCAAATGGGGGGGGTGGATAAATATTTGAAACCGTGGTGTTTATCTACCTTTACAAAATTACCTGCTTTTTAAAAGCTGCCATTGCTTCTTTGTGTTGCTTTGCTAATGTTTCCTTTTGATTCTGAAGAGTTTCCTATTTTTAAAATTATGAAAATTTAATTAAAACAAATTTGAGCACCTTTCAGTTTTAACTTTTAATTAGGTTCATAATTTAAATAAAAGTCAAACATTTATTGCATACATTATTGAATGCTCTTGAAATGCAACTTTAAACCAATTCTATGATTTTTTTTCCCACCTATCATGGATCAGCATACAATAATTATTTTTTCAGTTTCTTCTTCATGATAAAACACATGTCTTTAAAATTTTAAACTCTAAACATGGTTCAGGGTGCCTAGGTGGCTCAGTCCTTTGTTCAACTATTTTTTTTTAAGATTTATTAATTAATTTATTTGACAGAGAGAGAGAGAGAGAGACAGCAAGAGAGGGAGTACAAGCAGGGGGAGTGGGAATGGGAGAAGGAGGCTTCCCGTTGAAGAGGGAGCCTGATGTGGGGCTCAAAATCAGGACTCTGGAATCATGACCTGAGCCAAATGCAGATGCTTAACAACTGAACCACCCAGGCACCCTGTGTCCAACTCTTGATAGCGGGCTCAGGTCATGATCTCAGAGTCATGGGATCAAACCCCACTCAGGGCTCACACATGCTGAGTCTGCTTGAAATTCTCTCTCTGCCTCTCCCCTCACCCTGATTGCACACACTCTCACTCTCTCAAATAAATAAATTTTTAAACACACACACACACACACACACACACTCTGACCGTGGCTGAGTCCAAAGCTTTCTTCAAGAAAATATTTCATCAAAAGTTATCAAAATTAATAGTCTTAGTATATAAGACGCCTACAGTCTTTTAGTTTCCAAAGAAACCCATTTTATTATCTAAGCACAAATGTTCAGAGGATACAATTCTTTAAATTCATCAAATTTTTTTATAAAATCAAAACCACCATAAGGCATTTTTTAAAATCCACATATATGATTCCATTTTTTTTTCTTCTCTTCTCCCCTTCTTTAATAGAAGCTGTGTGTTCTGTTCTTCAGATTCAAGATGACTTCAAACTTTTTTTCCCTATGTTTAGTGAATAATTTTCACAATTAAACAGAAATTAGATCTAAAAGTGGGAACCACTTTGAATGTTTGTTATTTGATTCCAGGTTTCTAAATATATGTTGATTTACCAACTTAAAAATTTTATCTGACTTCTATTATGATAGTTGGAGTTTGGCTTTCTTGTATAACCTAACATCTGCTCTCTCTATTCTTCCAAAAGAGTTACATAAAAACTGTGACTTAAATCAATCTTCAGTATTTATACTATCATGACTATGCAATGTTTATTCACTGCTCACCCATATAATATACTGTAATTACATTTCTACCTAACAGAGCTTCTTATTTTTCCTGAAGTTAGCAATTGTTTTAAAATATTTTAATTCTTGGGGTGCCTGGCTGGCTCAGTCTGAACAGCATGGGATTCTTGGACTCCAGAGTGTGAGTTTAAGCCCTGTGCTGGGCATAAAGAATATTAAAAATACAAAATAAACTTTAAAAGAATTTTAATTCTTATAACTTATTTTAAAAAGTAGTAATACCAATTCCCAGATCTGAACCAATGGTTCATAATCTCAAAAAAAAAAAAAAAAAAAAAAAAAGAATAGAAAAAGCAAAGTGAAAAGATCCCAGGAATGACAGAAAATCGCAAAATGCACAGGAAGGCAGACAGGTTTAGAAAGGCTGTAGATGTTGGATAAAATCTTTCAGAACCTATTGTCCAGTTTTCTGTGAAAATAAATTAGACTCTAATCCATTCCTGTAAGCAAGGAAAGAATTTATTGAAGACCTCAGGGATAGGTTCTCTGAGGAGTACATTCTCAAGTAAATGTGACCTCTAGCTTCCTCCTTACTTTTTGTGACCAGCCTTAAACCTAGAAATAGGAGATTTAATATGCAACAAAAACTGGAATGGGAAATAGCCCCATTACGAGATCTCAAATCCAGATGTTCAAAAAGGCTTTGAACAAAAGTAGAATAAACTGGAGGCCCTACAGATAAAACAACTTAATGTAATGCTCCCACTCTAGTCATCAAGCACTAAAGTAGTGAGCCTCTTGGTAGAGACACTTGTAGATATTTATTATTTAAAAAGGGTGGGGGCACAGGGGAAATACTTTTCTGAACTAGATAAGAAAAATGAAGGGGAAAAAAATCAAGTGGGCAAATCAATGATACTGCTGAAGGCAAATCATGCCCCCAAGTTCTCATTTTATCCTCAAACTTGCAAAGAGAAATTTCTCTAAATATTAAAAGAAACTTTGCAAATACTTTACTTATACCATAAATCCTGCCATCATCACATAACCTTTTCCTCAGAGTCACTGAGCTACTCAGATAGTGAATATCTCTAATAATCCAGAGATACTCCCCACTGTTTCAGCCTCCAACTGTTATCCTTGGATCCTCAAGTGAGACATATTATTTTCCCCTTTTTGACACCGCACCCATTAGCATAAGAGAAAGGAATCTACTATGTAAACAGAACTGCAAAATTAAATTCTTCCCTGATTTTTTTTTAGATCCCTGAGGATTTTTCTATTGTAATCAGATCACAGCTAATTTAGTTACTGACTTACTGGTACCTTTGCATATGACCAAATTAAGATCTCTTTGAAGTAGCATTCTTTGTTGGCAAAATGTCTTACTGATATTAGCAGCAAACCTCTACCTAACTTCATATAATATCTCTTAAAACCAGAAGTTAAGAACTAGAGCCAATAGTCTAAAAGCCTAATAGAGAAAGGCTCAATCACATTTTATACCAGTCTTCAAACACTGTTGTTTCCCAGTCAAGAAACCCAATGGGTAAAGATAAAGATCTGTTCAAGAAAAATAAATAAAATAACCATGGCCCCAATTCTTTGTAGTACTGTGCCCAAATACTGTTTCATCTTTATGTATTTTATCACTGTAAATATACGTTCGGTTTCCCATAATGTCCCTTTAGATCAAGAAGGTGTGACCCGTTTTGTCCTGGGAAAGTCAACAATTTACTTGGATAGCTCTATGCCTCAGGGGTTTACTGAGGAACCTTAAGGAACTTGAATTTCTCTGTAACTGCACTCTTATAGAATACATGGGCAAGTTTTATTGTTCTAAAGATGAGGAGATTCACTGATTCCATTTAACTACTTACTGCTTTAGCTCAAAAGGACATAAAAATTCCCAAAAAAGTTTGGAATTTTGTCAGAATAAAAAAATGCCATCTTTATCATTCACTAATTTATATTGTGATTTGGATCTATTTCTAGACTCTATTGTGTTCTGAGGAATACCTATCCATGTATGCTACACCAAGCTACCTTAATAACTACAGTTCATAAGAATATATTTCAAAACTAGCATAATGGGGCACCTGGGTGGCTCAGTGGGTTAAAGCCTCTGCCTTTGGCTCAAGTCATGATCCCAGGGTCCTGGGATCGAGCCCCGCATTGGGCTCTCTGCTCAGCAGGAGCCTGCTTCTACCTCTCTTTCTGGCTGCCTCGCTGCCTACTTGTGTTCTCTCTCTTTCAAATAAATAAATAAAATCATTAAATAAAAATTAAAAAAAAATTAAAACTAGTGTAGCTATTTTGTTCTGTTCTTTTTCAAAAATTTCCCAGACACTCTTGTACGTTTATTTCCACATAAACCTTAAAACAGCTTAGGTACAGCAAAACACATTCCTGGTATTGGATTGTATTAAACACACTGATTAATTTAAGGATATGGATAACTTTATACTGTTGACTCTATCCAAAAATAAGACATAACTTCATACTTTGAAATTTGCTTGGAGTTTCCATTTGTACTTGGTGTTTATCTGCTTTTTCTTTCTGCAGAGAAGTTTGAGACCTGTGCCTCATAAAATCCAACTCTAGTTTACTCCTTTTGTACCTGTCTGGTCTCAAAATTCCCATCATTTCTAGTTTGAGCTATCCTCTGTCACTTGAATTCTGATTCTGATATGTCACCTCCAACATCCTATTTCAATACTACCAAATAGTTAAAAGAAGGGGTGCCATCATAACTAAGATTTCAATTTTTAGCTATTAAAATTATTTGGTGGAAAGACAGAAGCACATCAAAAACGCTTCTATATAAATAAGGCCAGAAAGAGAATCGGATCTGATGATACTAGTGGGTTTTTTTTGTTTGTTTTTAAGCAGTCTCCACATGCAGCATGGGGCTTGAACCATGACTCCGGGACCAAGACAAAGCCAACCAGGTGTCCCTCTGATACTGAGTTGTTGTTGTCACTGTTTTTAAATATTTGGTTACAGTATGTAATAAGAGCCTGGGAAAATAAAGAGGTTTCACTTCTTGGAAAATATTTTGACTCCTTTATAATACACAATATGTTTCCCAGACATTAAATAGATCATAGTCGTTTTCAGCATTATTATCTGAAATCTTGGGGAAAAATTTCATTCTTAGTGTTCTGGAGGCCCAAATGTTATTAAAACAATTTTGGTCAGAATTCTCTTGAGACTTTGTTTAAAATGATGCATAATCCCTAAACATGTTTAGGAAATTTTAAAATTCAAACTGCAATTAAGGATTAGAATACCTCTTTAAATAGATGTTAAAAAGACTAATCTGAAATAAAAATTAAAAATACTCGCTTTGGGGTTACCTGGGTGGTTCCATTCATTAAGCATCCAACTCTTGATTTAGGCTTAGGTCCTGATCTCAGGATGGGGAGACTGAGCCCCACATCAGCTCCACGCTCAGAGGAGTCTGCTTGAGTTTCTCTCCCCTCTACTCCTCCCCCACCACTCACGTGCACTCCAGTGTGTGCTCACTCTCTCTAGGGTAAATCTTAAAAAAAAACACTCACTTTTTGCCATTTAAGTTCTTGTGTCTCCATGATAATTTTCCCAATCTGCTCTTCATATTGAGTTTCTGCTTCCTAAATAAAAAAGAAAAATGCTAGAAAAATTAGGACTTTAAAACTTTACACTTCTTCTCTTTCTAGAGAGATAAAAAGAGCATCCTCTCATGCTTACAACAAGAAAAAATCTGGAAAAATTGCAAACTAAATAGACAAACCCATCAGAGAACTGAGGTCCCAGATCATTCAATTAATCCAAACTCTGGATAATTCTCTCCTGCAGGGAAAAGAGAACCACAGCATTTGCTTACCTGCGACATAAACGGCTGAGTACTGGTAAGAAAACTCAGCTGAAAGTTCTTAATAAATTGCTAAAGGCAGAACACGGACTAGAGTAAGAATGTGAATTCCCAGGAGCCCCAGAAACAAGGAGGTTTTATACTTTTTACCAGTTGTTTTCCTCCAGGAAGTCCACCAAGTGCTTACTGGGAATGACGGGAAGAATCCAACAACCTGAGAAGCTCTCCCCTGTAGTATTGGCTGGGGAAGAGGAGAGCACCACAACCTATTTTCCCTATTTTCCCTACAGACGAAGAATCTTAATCTGTAAGGGAAAGGGCAACAAAAATGATCCTTAAGAACACTAGCGGAAACTTTCCACAGCTGAGAAAGGGACCACGATACCTAGACAGAACAGTCTTCCTCATCTCCCTTAAGGAACAAGAGTCTAATCTACAGGGGGAGGGGCAATAAAAACTACAGCATGAGAGCTCCTGTGGAAAGCCACTGCAGCTGGAAGCAGGCTAGGAAAATAAAATAACAGCTCAATGGGGTGGGGGGTGGCACAGAACAACAGCAGGAATACAGTAGGCCCAGCATTAAAAACAAAAGGAGGAACAGAACTTTTGTGAGGACCTCAGCCTTAGACAGAGTTTCGCCTAAGAATTGAAGCTTAATAAAGTCAGAGAATACCCGAATTCCCCCACCCCACAGCCACGACCAGACAAACAAGCATCAAATAAAAAGAACAGGAAGATCACCTGCAAAGACTGCAAAGGCACAAAGGGAAGACCCAAAGTCAAGAAACAAGGCCCAAAGCCAAGCAGGAAGGAGTTATTTACAAAAATCCTTTGATTTTGTTTAAAATCATATAACACTCCTAAAAGAGCCGACACCATAAATACAAGGTATCACTAGAAAAATCTGAAACTTCTGTTAAAAAATTCAACAGACTAAGAAACAAACTGAGGGTTCTGGAGGGGAGGTGGGTTGGGGAGGTGGGGTGAGCCTGGCGCTGGGTATTAAGGAGATCATGTATTGTATGGAGCACTGGGTGTGATGCATAAACAGTGAATCCTGGAACACTGAAAAAATTAAATTAAATTAAAAAAAATTCAACAGGAAGACTTGAAAAGTACCTATATACAGTGTTGAAGGTATTCCCCAACAAACATAGAGAGAGTCCCTCTGTAAAACCTGGGAATTGCTTTTTTTTCTTTTGGCTCCTGGTATTTAAGAAAATCTCTGCCAAACAAAGCCCTAGCTGATCATTAAATTAAGAGCACAATGACCGGTGGCCACACATGACAGAAACAGCAGACTTCACAAAATTTTTTCAGAAAAATTACTAAACAATGACAACAACCAACCCTGGGAAGGGAGACTATCTGATTTCCAGAGTTGCCACATATTCAAAATGTCCATATCCAGTTCTCAACAAAAAATACCAAGCATACAAAGAAACAAAGTGTGATCCATACACAGCACCCCCGCGCGTGCCCCACCACCAGGCAAAAAAAAAGTTAAAAAGAACTGGAGCAAGTGCAGACAAGGCACTTACTAGACAAAGACTTTACATGGACAATTTAAATACACTCTAAGAGCTAAAAGAAACAATGTACAAAGATGCTGCAACCATTAAAAAGTTAATAAGGGAATGCTACAAACAATTTTATGCTTATAAATTTGACAACTTACAAAAATGGACTATTCTTCAAAACCCCAAACTACCAAACCTCATCCAAGGTGATACGGACAATCCAAATAGCCCTATTACCACTAGTTAAAAAGCTCCCCAAAAAATAAATGTCCAGGCCCCATGGTTTCACCTTTAGATAATTCTACCAAACATATAAAAAATTAACACCATTTTACACAGTCTTTTCCAGAAAGAGGAAGGAACACATCATAACTCATAAGGCCTGTGTACTATGACACCAAAACTACACAAAGACAGTACCAAAAGAAAAAAAAAGAAAACTAAGACCTCTCACAAGTTTTGATGGAAAAATCTTCAACAACATATCAGCTAATGGAATCCAGCAATGTATAAAATGTTATACACCATCACCAAGTAGAATTTATTCTAGATATATAAGGCTGATTCAACAACAATATTAAGTTGATATATCTCACCATATGAATATGCTAAAGAAAAATCACATGACCATCATAATTAACAGAGAAAAGACAACTGACAAAACCCAACACTCCTTTATAATAAAAACTCTCAGCCAGTTTGGAGAGAGAATTACCTCAATTTCATAAAATTCCTCATTTTATAGTGAAAAACACTATACTTAACATCATATTTAATGATAAAAGACTGGATGGATGGAAAGGCAAAGAAAGGAAAAAAGGAACGAGAAGAGAAAGAGAGGAGAGAAAAAAAAAAAGGAGGAAGGAAACAAATCACACAGAATAAACTGTCTCTATTTGTACAGGACATGGTTGTATACATGGAAAACCCCAAAGAATCTATAAAAAATCTACCAGAACTAATAACTGAGTTCAACAAGGTCTCAGGATACATCATCAACACCCAAACTATCCTGGTTCTATACAGTAACAATAAAAATGCAGAAAAAAAAATTAAAAACACAATATAATTTATAATCACCCCAGAGAAAATGAAATATATAGATGTACACTTAATCTGTATGCTGACAGACACAACAACATGGATGAATTTAAAACATCACGCTGAGTGAAAGAAGCCTTACCTAAAAGAGTACATATGTATGATTCCATTTATATGAAATGTCAGAAAAAACAATACTAATTGACAGTGGAAAATAATCAAAAGAGGGTTGCCTCCTGGGGAGGAAGTAAGGGTAGAACTGGCCTAGGTAGACAGAAACACTTTATATCTTGATAAGGGTTATATTTCACAGATGTATGCATCTTATCAAATCCCAAAACAGCTGGATTGAAAATGTGCAAGATACTGCTTTCTTTACATGGGCCTGGTTAAACGAGTTCTGTGATCTTACTGTGATTTAGATATTCTAAGCACTTTTTATGTATTAATTCAATCATAGGTATAATTTTTCAAGGTAAGTACTCTTATTATCATCATTTTATAAATGCTAGGTTAGCAAGAGAACAGGTAACTCACCAAAATGCACACAGCAGCTAACGAGCAGAGCTAGTATTTGAATCTAGATGATCTGTCTCCAGAGCCTCTTAAACATGCCATTTTATCACCTTTAAGATTCTGGGTGCCATAGGACAGTATGGATTGTTATGATACACTCCTTTCCTTCAAGAACCTCAGAATTTAATCTTCATATCCCACAGAAGATAGACATTCAAAATCAAATTACCTAGTTTAAATATACAAATACATTCTGATATTCTGTAGAACATTTCAAAATAACAACTAGAAATATTTGTTGTATAGAAAAACAAAAGCATTAAGAATTGCTATGAATGTTCTTAGAATATTTTTCTATTTCAGAAATCTTTATAATAGACTAAGTTGAGTAATATGAAAACAGTAGCTTTAATACCAATTAGGAAAGAGGTTCTTTAAAATATGAACTTTTAGGCTATTCCATGCATATTAATGATATTTATCTTGAATACTTTGTAGCTAATCAAACTAAGAAACTATCTGAAAGAATGATTAGTATTTTATTAGACCACGTAAGAAACTGAATTGCACAATTTCGTAGGAGGTAGATTATGAGTTTGAAAAGGAGAACAGAAGTATCCAGTTACAGTTTTGGCTGCTTGGACATGTGCCCGCTGTATGTACTATGTCCCTGAATCTGTTCAGGGTCAAGAATTGAAGAGGCCTGACCAATACACAGCACATCTTGTAAAACTACAGCCTGAAGCAAGCATTTTTTAAAAAAGCATGACACTTTCTAAAGGTTATAAAGAGTAAATAAACCATCAAATTACTCTTCTTTTATTGTTTTATAAAAACACTTAAATCCTTGTAGTCCTAAGGCAGATAATAAAAAATAAACACTTCTAAGATTCTATATTCTTAGATACTTTATTGAAGTTACAGATGGGATTTTCTTACCAAATTTAATAGATTTTTCTCATTGACAGTAAGGATTTTTATTAATAACTTTTAAAAGCTGCTTAAAGAACTAATGAAAGATAAAAATGAAAAGTTCCAATAAAAAGATAATAATGTTTAATATAAAACATGTAGGAAAATTAAAATCTTAATATAGTAAAAGTATATTATACTGTCACCTTTCAGCATTGTAGACCACACCCATTTTATCAGTTTTCCATGATATAGAGATATATATTCTAAAAATCATTATAATTATAAAGGGGTATGATTCTACTCATAGCATAACCAATTTTATGGGGCACTGAAATGCTGCTTAATGTTATTTACCACATATTATACCATTAATTATACCCAGTTTTCCTTCACAATTTCCTTAGCAAATCATTGCTATTTTGGAATACCCAAATTTCCTCTGGCTTTAATTTATTGCTAATTTGAAATTCTAAGATTTCCTTCTGTTCATATATTTAATAAATCTAATGCATCCTTTCTCTGAACTCCCATACTACTTTCTCCATAATTCTATTATCACACATAATATATACTATGTGAGAATATAGTAATTCATTTGCATGGTTAATTAAGTGATCATTAAATTTCAAATTCTCAAAGGGCAAGATTGAGTAATGGTTTTTCAAAGGTTACCAAATGAATGCATATTTTAAAAGTGAAAGTTCTATGGTAGAGCTCTTTTATCCCCACTGTATAGATGATTTGCCTGAGAAATATAGTTTGTTTAAAAACTTTCAACCTACTTTCTACTTTTACAATCTGACAGATTTCATATTAAAGTCTGGATTTCTCGTTTCTCTTCAGTAATTGGAAGAACTGATAATACAGAGCCCATTATTCTATATGGCAACACGTTCTTGGAGCTGAATGGCAAATACAAGTTTAACTGAAGACAAAGGCTCTCCAGTTCAACACAGCTTATCCATATCACATGCAAACTACCCGAATCCTGAAAGAAAATGAATTTGTGACCCCTCTTCCACTGGTTCATCTCCACTCATCCTAATACCCTAGTGGTTTAGATGAAAGGCCAAGGAGCTAACTCATCATATTATGTAATCTGATAAGGAAATCAACAAAAATGTTGTCGCTAACATCTAAAAAACATACATTATTGATTCAATGTAAACTAATCTGTTGACTCAGATTATGTAAAGATTGATTTAAAACATTCAAATTTTTTCTAAAATATCATCACCAATTTAGGTTGATATGGAAAAAAATTAGTAACTTTGTTAATGACAGCATAGTTAGGTACTTAAATACAGTTTAGTGGAGTAAGAAAGTCTCGTTCTTTGACTTTTATTATCTTTTGTATTTCACTTCTTTAAAGAAACTTTACTATCTAACCCTTTACAATCTGGCCCAATTTTATGTTGACTGCATTAGTCCAGTTAATTTATTATATATATTAATGGAAGAGATTTAGACAAGGAGTAGGAAGATCAGAGTACGAGTCTCTTAAAAGCTCTGGGTTTTGGGTTGGATTACAAATTATCTCAAGTCACTTCCACCTCTAAAATTCTATAATCTCATGATCCTGAAAAAAAGACTGATCACCACAAGATGCAACCAGAGAGGGAGACAAACCATAAATAAGACTCTTAATCTCAAGAAACAAACTGAAGGTCTGCATCCATTGAGAGGACCATGTGGTTCTTCTCTCTTCTGTTACTGATTTGTTCTATCACATTGATTGATTTGTGAATGTTGAACCATCCTTGTAACCCAGGGATGAATCCCACCTAGTCATGATGGATAATCTTTTTAATGTGCTGTTGGATCCTGTTTGCTAGGATTTTGTTGAGAATCTTAGCATCCATATTCAATAGGGATATTGGTCTGAAATTCTCCTTTTTGGTGGGGTCTTTGGTTTGGGGATCAGCGTAATGCTGGTTTCATAAAAAGAGTCTGGAAGTTTTCCTTCTGCTTCAATTTTTTGAAACAGCTTCAGGAGAATAGTTGTTATTTCTTTTTTGAAAGTTTGGAAGAATTCCCCAGGGAATCTGTCAGGTCCTGGGCTCTTGTTTTTGGGGAGGTTTTTGATCACTGCTTCAATCTCGTTACTAGATATCAGTCTATTCAGGTTGTCAATTTCATCCTGGTTCAATTTGGGAGTTTATAGTTTTCCAGGAATGCATCCATTTCATCTAGGTTGCTTAGCTTATTGGAATATAACTGTTGATAATAAATTCTGATGATTGTTTCTACTTCCTTGGTGTTAGTTGTGATCTTTCCCTTTTCATTCATAATTTTATTAACTTGAGCTTTCTCTCTTCTCTTTTGGATTAGTGTGGCCAATGGTTTATCGATCTTATTGATTCTTTCAAAAAACCAGCTTCTGGTTTCATTGATAAGTTCTACTGTATCTCTAGTTTCTACCTCATTGATCTCTGTTCTAATCTTGATTATTTCCCATCTTATGTGTGGAGCTGGTTTGATTTGTTGTTGATTCTCCAGTTCTTTAAGGTGTAGAGACAGCTGGTGTATTCTGGATTTTTCAATTTTTTTGAGGGAGGTGTGGATGGCCATGTATTTCCCCCTTAGGACCACCTTTGCTGTATCCCATGGGTTTTGGACCGAAGTGTCTTCATTCTCATTGGTTTCCATGAATTGTTTAAGTTCTCCTTTTATCTCCTGGTTGATCCAAGCATTCTTAAGCAAGGTGGTCTTTAGCTTCCAGGTGTTTGAGTTCCTTCCAAACTTTTCCTTGTGATTGAGCTCCAGTTTCAAAGCACTGTGATCCAAGAATATGCAGAGAATAATCTCAGTCTTTTGGTATCAGTTGAGTCCTGATTTGTGACCCAGTCTGTGGTCTATTCTTGAGAAGGTTCCATGTGCACTTGAGAAGAATGAGTATTCTGTTGTTTCAGGGTGGAATGTTCTGTATAGATCTATGAGGTCCATCTGGTCCAATGTGTCATTCAATGCTCTTGTTTCTTTATTGATTTTCTGCTTCAATGATCTGTCTATTACTGAGAGAGGCATGTTAAGATCTCCTACTATTAATGTATTCATATCAATATGACTCTTTATCTTGATTAATAGTTTTCTTGTGTAATTGGCTGCTCCCATATTGGGGGTGTAGATATTTACAATTGTTAGATCATCTTGGTGGATAGTCCCTTTAAGAATAATGTAGTGTCCTTCTATATCTCTGACTACAGTCTTTAGTTTAAAATCTAATTTATCTGATATGAGAATCACTACCCCGGCCTTCTTTTGAGGTACATTGGCATGAAAGATGCTTCTCCATCCCTTCACTTTCAGTCTTTGTGTATCCTTAGGTTTGAAATGGGTCTCTTGTAGACAATATATGGATGGGTCCCGTCGTTTTATCCAATCTGCAACCCTGTGTCATTTTATGGGTATATTTAGGCCATTCACATTGAGAGTGATTATTGATAGATATGTTCTTATTGACATCATGTTACCTTTGAAGTCTTTCTTTCTGTAGATTGTCTCTATATTTCTGTTCAATGCTATTCTTAGGATTTTTCCTCTTTTACAGAACCCCCCTTAATATTTCCTGCAGTGTCGGCTTGGTGGTCGCATACTCTTTTAAGCCTTGCCAGTCTTGGAAACTCTTTATCTCTCCATCTATTTTGAATATCAGTCTTGCTGGATAAAGTATTCTTGGCTGCATGTTCTTCTCATTTAGTACCCTGAATATATCTAGCCAGTCCTTTCTGGCTTGCCAGGTTTCTGTGGACAGGTCTGATGTTATTCTGATGGGCTTTCCTCTGTACGTAAGGAGCCTCTTTGTCCTAGCGGTTTTCAAGAGATTGTGTCTACAATTATGATTTCTCAATTTTACTGTCAGGTGCCTTGATTTTTTTTGGAATCTATAATCTTGGGGGGAGACCCTTCTGCCTCTAGTACATGAACGCTGATTCCATTCACAAGACTGCGAAAATTTTCATGAAGAACTTGTTCCACTATATATTCTAGACTTCTTTCTTTCTCCTCCCCTTCAGGGATTCCGATAATTCTGATGTTGGAATGTTTCATGGCATCATTTATTTCCCTGATTCTGTTTTCATGGCTTCTAAGCTGTTTGTTCCCGGCTTCCTCCTGATCCTTTCTCTCTATCTGTTTGTCGTCCAGATCACTAATTCTATCTTCTGTCTCAGTTACCCTAGCTTTTAGAGAATTTAGATTAGATTGGAACTCATTGAGAGCATTGTGAACATCATCCCTGGTAGCTTTCAGTTCTGCCCTAACATTGTGAACATCATCCCTGGTGGCTTTCAGTTCTGCCCTAATCAATTCCGTTTGGTCATCCATGTCTTTCTCCAGCCTAGCTATTGCCTGGGTAATTGTTAGCCTGAATTCTCTTTCCGACATATTGTCTATGTTGATAGCCATTAGCTCTGTTGCAGAAGGCCCATCCTCTGTATTTTTCTTCTGTTGGGCATTCCTCCTCCTAGTTATTTTGGTGAGAGATGGCTGAACGGATGTAGATGGATGTATCTACCGTGGTGCAGTCAAGGTGCACCCTGGAACGCTTCTAGCAATCAGGATTCCCCACCCAAATGAGAGAAAAAAGAAAAGAAAAAGAAAAAAAGAGAGACAGAAAAAAAAGGGAAGATAAAGAGAAGGTTCAGCCCAAATGGGCCCCAAGGTAAGATTTATGATGTATACAAACAAAAACAGACAAACAAAAAGGCTGATAAAAGTATATGACAAGAGAAAAAAAATTATATATATATATTAAATATATATAAAAGCAAAAAAAATTATTAAAAATTATATATATATTATAAATATATATATATATATATATAAAAGCAAAAAAAAAAGAACCTCATCAAAAAGAACCCCAAGTATAAGATTTATATACTATCAGGACAAACACAAATACACAGAAACCATGGCAGAAGAAAAAGATGGGAGAGTGGTTATAAATTCTCAGTGTGGATGATGAAGGTTATTTTGATTCTTCCTGGATGTATCTTGATATCTTTGTTAAAGGACTCAACCTTCCTAAGATAAAGGGGTATTAAAAATTAGTTTACTGGGGCACCTAAGTGGCTCAGTTGGTTAAGTGACTGCCTTCGGCTCACGTCATGATCCCAGGGTCATGGGATCGAGTCCCGTGAGTCCCGCATGGGGCTCCCTGCTCAGTGGGGAGCCTGCTTCACCCCTTCTCTCTGCTGTTCCTCCCCCTGCTTGTGCTCTCCCTCTTGCTCTCTGTCAAATAAATAAATAAAATCTTTTTTTTTTTTAATTTATCTATAGGGGTAGCACTGATTGGGGAAAGGGGATCACCTTGAAGTTTAACTCTATATGAATGTTAAAAAATAAAAATAAGGGGCGCCTGGGTGGCTCAGTGGGTTAAAGCCTCTGCCTTCGGCTCAGGTCATGATCCCAGAGTCCTGGGATCGAGGCCCGCATAGGGCTCTCTGCTCAGCAGGGAGCCTGCTTCCCCCCCCCCTTCCTCTCTGCCTACTTGTGATCTCTGTCAAATAAATAAATAAATAAATTTTTAAAAATTGAAAAAATAATAAACTAAACTAAAAATTTTTTTAATTTAAAAATAGAAAAGCAAAAGAAAAACACGGGTATATGTATCAAAAAGTTTAGGTTAAAAGGTTATTATGGAATTTGATATACTGTACATCTCACTGTGATGGTAAGTAGGTTAAAAAATTATCTATATATAAAAAAAAAAAAGAACCAGAATAGTGGGAACGAATCAAAAACAAAAGTTGTATCTATGAAGTAGTAGTGGTGGTTGTTCTCCTGTCGGTTCCGCCCCCCCCTTTTTTTTTCCTGGTTTGTTCTCTGGGGGAGGGGCCTGCCCTGTGGGTTTTCAGACAATGTTCCCTGAGTTAAGTCCTCCCACCCTCCTCAAGGGGGTGGGCTCTGAGGAAACCGGTTTTTCAGGCTTTTGTTCTCTGGAGGTTTTTATGTTTGTTCCTTTCTTTTCTCTCGCCTTGACAGTTTTTGATGGTTTTTGGAGATTTAGAGAAAAGCAAACTGCACCCCGACCTCCCTCTCAGAGAGAAGCCTCAGTCTGTTCCCCTCTGGGTCTCTAGAGCACATTAAGTTCCCCCTCAGCCACTGGCCGAGCAGGTTCCGAGTCACGATCCCTGGGGATACAGGAACTCCTGCTTGTACCCAAAACCACGACAGCGGAGGCTTTCTGGGCAGCTCCAGACCGCCAGAGAGGTTCCAAGCAGCGATCGCACGCTGAGATTTTTCCCGCTGGCCCGGGCTGGGAGTGCCTGGTCTTTCCGGGTCTGAGAGCACCGGGCTGGCACCTGCGCGCACCTCTCACAGGGGAGGGTGTGGGCGCGCGTGTCTCAAGCTCTGACAGTATAGCGTGGTGTTCTGCCGGCTAGCGAGGGTCCCAGCCCCTCACTGGCGGCTCGGAGACCAAGACCTAGTTTCTCCACAACACTCTCTCTGGCTCAGCGCCAGGGGTGGCTGTCCTGGGTCCAGGGACTAAAGCCACTGGCCCTAACCACCCCAATTCCCATAATTTCCCCCCCACGATCCTCTGCTCTTTTTGAGTGCTTTCAACCAGACTCTAAGTTAATGCTGGTCCCCAGAAGCAGGGCACTCTCATATTACTTTCCAATGGGTCGCCTCTGGTGGCTCCCTCCCCCTTTTATCTTTCGATATCAGTCTGAGTTCCCACTCCACTTTACCTGCCCACTGGAGTCTTCTGCCCCCGTAAAGATCCAGATGTGTATAATTCTGACCTCAGGCTGATTTCATGGGTGATTGGAGTTCTTTAGTAGGTAATCAGCTCACTTTAGGGTACAGGTTGAAACGGCGCCTCCTCCTACTTCCCTGCCATCTTGTCTCCCCTCCTACAACATACATTCTTAATAAAAATTTTCAACAAAGTGAGTTTAGAAGCAACACACCTCAACATAATAAAGGCCATATTTGAAAAACCCACAGATAACATCATATTCAATGGTGAAAAACTGAGAGCTTTTCCTCTAAGATGTCCACTCTCATCACTTTTATTCTACATAGTACTGGAAGTCTTAGCCACAGCAATCAGACATGAAAAAGGAAGAAAATTCATCAAAACTGGTAAGGAAGAAGTAAAACACTCATTATTTGCAGATAACAAGATACTATTTACAGAACACCTGAAAGACTCCATCAAAAAACTACTAGAACTGTTACATGAATTCAGTAAAATTGAAAGATACAAAATCGATCTCTGTATACCAATAATTAAATAGCAGAAAGAGAAATTAAGAAAAAAATCCCATTTATAATTACATCAAAAATCATAAAATACCTTAAAATAAATTTAGCCGGAAAACTAGAAAACATTAATGAAAAAAACTGAAGACAACAAAAGCAAATGGAAAGATACTCAGTGCTCATGGATTGAAAGAATTAAAATTGTTAAAATGTCCATACTACTCAAAGGAATAACTAGAAAACATTCATAAAATAACTGAAGACAACAAAAACAAATGGAAAGATACTCAGTGCTCATGGATTGAAAGAGTTAAAATTGTTAAACTGTCCATATTACTCAAAGGAATCTACAGATCCAGTGCAATCCCTATCAAAACACCAACAGCATTTTTCACAGAATGAGAACAAACAATACTAAAATTTGTATGAAACCACAATAGACCCTGAATAGCCAAAGCAATCTTGAGAAAAAACAAAGCTGGAGGTATAATAATCCCAGATTTCAAGATATACTACAATGCTGTATCAAAATATATAATATTTTATTGTTTATAATATTTATATATTATATATATAATATTTATATTTATATATTATTTATAATATTTTATTTTATATATAAAATATATAATCAAAATAGTATGGTACTGGCACAAAAACAGTTACATAGTCCAACAGAACCAAACAGAAGCCTAGGGCACCTGGATGGCTCAGTCAGTTAAGTATCTGCCTTCAGCTCAGGTCATGATCCCAAGGTCCTGAGATTGAGTTGATACTGGGCTCCCTGCTCAGCAGGGAGTCTGCTTCTCCCTCTACCCTCCCCCCACCCTGCACATTATCTCGCTCTCTCTCTCTCAAAAAAAAAAAAAAAAAAAAGAGTTCCTAGAAATAAACCCCATCAATATATGGTCAATTAATCTTCAGCAGGGTGGGGCAAGAATATACAATGAGGAAAAGATAGTCTCCTCAATAATGTTGGGAAGACTGGACAGCTACATGCAAAAGAATGAAACTGGACCACTTTCTAATACCATACATGAAAGTAAACTCAAAATGGATTAAAGACCCAACCCTGAGACTTGAAACCATAAAAGTCCTAGAAGAAAACATATGTAATTGGCCTTGGATTTTGGCCTTAGCAAAATCCATGTCTAGACATGTCTAGACATGTCTCCTCAGGCAAGGGGAAAAAAGTAAACTATTGGGAGTACAATAAAATAAAAAGCTTCTATATAGGGAAGAAACATCAACAATACTAAAAGGCAACCTACTGAATGAGAGTAGATATCTGCAAATGATATATCTGAAAAAGGGTTAATATCCAAAATATAAAGAACTTACACAGTATTATATGTTGACAGATGGTAGCTACACTCATGATGAGTACAACTTGTCAAGGCACTATGTTGTATACCTGAAACTAATGAAACACTGTGTGCCAACTATGCTTCAATAAAAAAAAAAAAAGAATACATACAACTCAATGCCAAAAAAATAATTAAATTAGATGGGCAGAAGACCTGAACATTTTTCCAAAGAAGACATGGAAATGACCAACAGACACATGAAAAGATGTTCAACATCATTAATCAACAGAGAAATGCAAACCAAAACCACAATGAGATATCACCTTACACTTGTCAGAACACCTAGAATCAAAAAGACAAGAAATGACAAGTGTTGGTGAGGATGTGGAGGAAAAGGAACTCTTGCTTTTGATGGGAATGTAAACTGGTACAGCTGCTACAGAAAACAGTAAAGAGATACCTCAAAAAATTAAAAATTGTAGGGGCACCTGGGTGGCCCAGTGGGTTAAAGCCTCTGCCTTCAGCTCAGGTTGTGATCCCAGGGTCCTGGGATCCACAATGGGCTCTCTGCTCAGCAGGGAGCCTGCTTCTTCCTCTCTCTCTGCCTGCCTCTCTGTCTACTTGTGATCTTTGTCTGTCAAATAAATAAATAAAATCTTTTAAAAAATTAAAAATTGTAATACTGTAAGATCCTGTAATTCCATTACTGGGTATTTACCTAAAGAAAACAAAAACACTAATTCAAAAAGACAGATACCCCATGATGTTTACTACAGCATTATTCACAATAGCCAAATCATAGAAGCAACCCAAGTTCCCACTAATAGGTGGATAATGAAAATGTGGTATGTGTTTACAATGGAATATTACACACCCATAATCAAGAATGAGATCTTGCCATTTGGGACAATGTGGATGGGCTTAAGGGTACTATGCTAAGTGAAATAATTCAGATACAGAAAGACAAGCGCCATAGAATTCCACTTACATGTGGGGTCTAAAAACAAAACAAATGAACACAGAAACAAACAAACAGACTCTTCAATACAAGAACAACTGGTATTGGCTAGAGGAGAAGCGGGTGGACAGATGGGTGAAATATATAAAGGAAATTAAGAAGTATTAAACTTCCAGTTATAAAATAAGTCACGCACATGAAAATTACAGCATGAGGAAGATAGTCAGTAATATTGTAGTAACATAGTATGGTGACAAATGGGGACTACATTGATTTTGTGAGCACTGAGTAATATATAAGATTGTTGAATCAATATGTTGTATACTTGAAACTAATATAACACTGTATGTTAATTATACTTCAATTTTTTTTAAATTTACAGTAACTTACCAAATAATTTGGGGAAGATACTACTATGCAACTATTTTGTTTCACATATGAGTTTCACCCACTAATATTAGCATTCATCAGTGGATCTTGCCTGTAGCAATTATTACTATAATGTTTTAAGGGCAATTTTCTATTTCTCTCCTTCCTTCTACATTTATTAATTGGAATCTCCTATAAAGAAGATTTGTTCTGTCTCCCCCATTTATTCAATCATATATTTTTATCAGTAGAAAATAATGGATATTTACTCTATTCTTTGGGTAATTATCCAATACTATCATTACTTATTTTGTTGCTCAAATTGTTCCAGCTTTGTCCATGAGAAGCTCTTTCAGGTTGGCTTCTATATTCTTTTGAGGTGTTCCTTACTTTCCAGCACTACAAGATATCCAACCCTGGAATGAGCCATTTCTCCAAAAAGTCCTGGTTTCTTTTATTAGATAATGATATTTAGAACAAAGATCTGGGCCCTTTATATGGTTGCTGATACTGGGTTGTCACTATTTCTAGGCTTTTTCAGCAGAGCTAGAATATACTAATTCACATACATACATACATCTATCTATATTTCTCTATCTTTTTATCTACATACAATGAAATCGTGAGTTCATGCTGGTATCTCAAACTCTAATCTAGCACCATAGAGCTTAGTCTAGCTTATCTGTAACTTCTTTCTTCAACAGAGAAAAAAATTCTACCTACTCCTCATCTACAATTTTTGCTTATTTGTTCAACCCTGGCATACCTGTAGTTTCAGTCTTACTCCCATGAGAAACAAATTAACCAACTAGAGAGAGGGTTTATGTAACTTTTCGGTGTTATCCTTGCAGTATCTCATCTGATACTGTTTTCCAAAATTACTTAAGTCAGGGTCTCTTCCCACCAATTTCTTTCACTAAAGTGATGTCATTTGGTTAGTGAAACAGTTACAGGTATTTTCACAGTCTGCATTCCATCTTGGAATGCTCCTGAATCCTGACTGAATTTTCACATACTACATAGTTCAGTTTGTGGTGTAATTTTATGGGTTTTGACGTACAGAGTAATGCTTCCACTACTACTTTACCATACAGAACAGTCTATCACTCCCCAAAATTCTTTTAAGCATTCCATTTACAGTCAATGCCTATCAACACTTATCAATCACAGACTTGTTTTCCATCCCTATAGTTTTGTATCTTCCAGAAAGTCCTATAAATGCACTGGATATTGCACAGCCTCTTAGATCTGGCTTCTTTCACTTAGAAAGATTCACTCAAAATTTAATTAACTTGAGATTCACACTTTCATTTTTGAAGATATTTTAGGAGAAGAGATTTCTAGGTTGGTGGTTATTTTTTTAGTAATTTAAAGTGTCAATGCATTGTCTTTGGGGATGAATAATTATTACTGAGAAGTCCACTGCCAATTGTATTACTGTGCCTTTGAAAATAATGGGCTTTTTTCTACTTCTGGCTTCCTTTAAGATTTTCCAAGTGTGATTTTCTTTGCATTCATCACACTTGGGTCTTGCAGATTTGTAGGATTTTGATTTGTATGAATGTTTTATAAATAAGATATTTATCCTTTCTTCCATTTTGCATGAGGCAAATATTTCCTCTCGGCTGCTGGTTTTTAGACTTTGTTTATGGCAGCTTTATCCCATAGAAGCTAATAACTTGTATGTCACCATAACTAGCAATCTTTTAGATAGGGTAATCTCTATTACTGAGACTATAAAAATTAAGTCTCATATTTTCTAATATATATATATCTTTTCCTTTGCATTTGATTTTTTCTAAAATTTATTTTTGTATATGAAGTATTATGAATTTATTGACTATCTATCATTATTTTCCCCACTGGACTCATTTATTCTTTTACTGGTTTGCTTATTCCTACAACAGTGTTACATTTTTAATTATTATAAGATTAGGGCATGTTTTAATATCTGATAAAGCATGTAGCAATTCATTCTTATCTTTTGAAAAGCTTCTCACTTTTTTTCCAATTTTGCTGAGATAAAACTGACACATATAATAATGTAGTATTATTATTATAATGTATTAGCTTAAGGCATATGAAATAATGATTTGATGTATGTATATATTCAAACATTTTCTTATAGATAAAACTTCAGAATCATCCTGCCAAATTCTGAAAAAATCCCCCCAAGTTTTGATTGACATTAAATTTTTAGATACTGTCTTAACCTGTTCAGTGTTCTATAACAAAATACCACTCACCATGTGCTTATAAGCAACAGAAATTAATTTCTCACAGTTGTGGAGACTGGAAATCTAAGATTGGGATGCCACATGGCCAGATTCTCTTTCTGGTGACAGATGATCTCCAGATCATAACCTTGCATTGTATATGGGGCTAGGGAGTCCTTAGAGTACTAATCCCATCTATCAGGGTTCTATCCCTCATACCTTAATCACCTCCCAAAGATCCTACTGCCTAATACTATCACACTGGACATTAGGTTATAACATTTGAATTTTGTAAGGACACAAATATCCAGACCATAGCAGATTCTTTGAAGGAACGCAGAAATGAAAAACATAATCACTGAAATATAAAACTCTAAGCAAGTAAAAACATCTGAAGAGACAATTAGGAAACAACAAAACAAAACATGCAGAATGCAGTAGAGAGGTAAATACATGAAAAATATGAAAGAGTTAAGAATCATAAAAGATAAAATGACATGGTCCAACATATGATCTAATGAGAGTTCCAGAAGAAGGTAACAGAAGAAATCAGGAAGAGGCAATTCTCAAAAAGATCATGGCTGAAAATTTTCCTAAGATTAAGGAATCAAAATGAGTCCCAAGAAATGTAAATAAATTCTCACACGGATTCATAAAAACTGCAGATCATTAAAGATTAAAAAAAAAAAAGCTCCACAGAGCAAAAAGAAATGATGGATTACCTAGAGAGAGATAATTAAATGAACATCAATTTCTCAACTGCAACAAAAGAATTCAACAAAATCTTTTCAAAATACTAACAGAACATAAATGGCAATTTACAAATCTATGGCAAAATAAAGACATTTTCTATCAAGGCCAGGGGAGGGGAGAAAGAAAGCCTTTAGTTTTCCATTAACAGACCTTACAGTATTAAAACTAATCAGAAAAAAAAAATGTAGATTAGCTGGGCCAGTTTCTGAAATATATAGAAGACAGCATCAGTATTTTTAACCAGAATAAAGCTTCAGAGACAGCTAAAACCTAAAATTACTCTTTCTTTACAGCTATTTCCAACATCAAACAAAGATAACTTTACCATGATTGCATGTTTTCTCTCTACTACTTAGGAAGATACAAACCCTATTCATTTGCTGATTAATCTGAAATTTTTAATATGTCTTCATAACTAAACGAAGTCTATAGTTGGTCAATATCTTACCTCCTGAACAATATAAGGACCTAAGAATCAATTCCACTGGGATGCCTGGGTGGCTCCATGGGTTAAGCCTCTGCCTTCAGCTCAGGTCATGATCTCAGGGTCCTGGGATAAAGCCCCACATCGGGCTCATCCCCTCTCTCTCTCTGCCTGCCTCTCTGCCTACTTATCTTCTCTGTCTGTCAAATAAATAAATAAAATCTTTTTTTAAAAAAAGAAGAAGAATGAATTCCACCCAAATATATCAATAACTGCAGTTCAGTATTTTAGTTCTACATTTTTTAGCTTTACAAATTAAACAGTTATTACTTTTGATTGGATCTCATTCTTTTTTGTTTTCTTTTTGTTTTTTTTTAAAGATTTTATTTATTTATTTGACAGACAGAGATCCCAAGCAGGCAGAGAAGCAGGCAGAGAGAGAGGAGGAAGCAGGCTCCCCGCTGAGCAGAAAGCCTGATGCGGGGCTCAATCCCAAGACCCTGAGATCATGACCTGAGCAGAAGGCAGAGGCTCAACCCTCTGAGCCACCCAGGCACCCCTGTTTTCTTTTTTAAATGCTAAATAAAAATATCTCTTCACAGACTACCAAGGGGAAATATTAAAATTGTTCAGTGAAGACTCAGGAGAGCAGGAAGGACATATGAGGTAAACGAGACATCATAAATAGGACTCAAATAAGGTATTTTCTTGCTCAGCTGTGTCATACATGCCTGCCCAACATTTTGTACAAAAATATTCAGGTAGCTTTATTCATAAGAGCCACCAACTGAACACCACTCAGGCGTCCACCAACATATTATATTTATATACTAGAAGAGTAGTGGGGGCACCTGGGTGGCTCAGTGGGTTAAGCCTCTGCCTTCAGCTCAGGTCATGATCTCAGGTTTCTGGGATCGAACCCCACATCAGGCTCTCTGCTCAGCGAGGAGCCTGCTTCGCCCTCCCCCTCTGTCTGCCTCTCTACCTACTTGTGACTTCTCTCTCTGTCAAATAAATAAATAATTTAAAAAAAAAAAACAGAATAGTAGTCAACTATAAAAAGGAAAAAAACTACTGATGTTCTATTTTTAATATCTTAATGAATCTCCACACTGTTTTCCAAAGTGGCTGCACCAACTTGCATTCCCACCAACAGTATTAAGAGGGTTCCCCTTTCTCCACATCCTCTCTAACACTTGTTTACTGTCTTGTTGATTTTGGCCATTCTAACTGGGGTAAGGTGGTATCTCACTGTGGTTTTGACTTGAATCTCCCTGATGGCTAATGATGGTGAAAATCTTTTCATGTGTCTGTCTACTGGGTATTTACCCCAAAGATAGAGATGTAGTGAAAAGAAGGACCATCTGTACCCCAATGTCCATAGCAGCAGTGGCCACAGTCGCCAAACTGTGGAAAGAGCCAAAATGGCATGCCCTTCAATTGGAGGAACGTTGTGAAAGATGTGGTCCATATATACAATGGAGTACTACTCAGCCATCAGAAAGGATGAATACCCAACTTTTGTATCAACATGGACTGGACTGAAGGAGATTATGCTGAGGGAAATAAGTCAAGCAGAGAGAGTCAACTGTCATATGGTTTCACTTACTTGCGGAACATAAGGCATTACACGGAGGACATTGGGAGATGGAGAGGCGAAGAGAGTTGGGGGAAATCGGAGGGGGAGATAAACCATGAGAGACTGTGGACACTGAGAAACAAATTGAGGATGGTGGGGGCTGGGTGAGCCTAGTGGTGGGTATTAAGGAGGACATGTATTGCATGGAGCACTGGGTGTTGGTATATAAACAATCAATCTTGGAACACTGAAAAATAAAAATTAAAAATTAAAAAATTTTAAAAAATAAAAAAAAATTTTTTTTTAGAAAAAAAAAACTACTGATGTTTAAAATAGCAAATTAATGTGCCATGGTGAGTGCTGTGAAGTGTGTAAACCTGGTGATTCACAGAACTGTACCCCTGGGGCTAATAATATATGTTAATTTTTAATATTAAATTAAAAATAAATAAATAAATAATAAAATATTAAAATTAAATAAAATAGCAAATTAATCTCAAAAATATCATGGTGAGTAAAATAAACTAATCCCTGATGGAAAAAAAATGGAACAATGGTTTCTGGATAGGTAAGGATGAGAAATAAGTTAAAAATGACATGGAGGAACTCTCTGGGAAAATTAGTAATGATCTGTATCTTGACAAGGATTTGGATGACACAGTTATAAGCATTTGTTAAAACTCATGAAATGGTGCACTTAAGAACTATACATTTAATTGTACAGTTGACCTTTGAACAACTATTGTATTTTTGAAATTTTCCCTAATAAAATATGGGAGGAAAAATTAAATTCCACAATAGGAATAAAGTGCTAAAATATTGGTAAATTTGAAAGCCAATACATCTCTTTTTCCAATAAAGGGGGAAAATTTTTCCCCTTCTTAAGAAGTTCTTCTTAAAGTTCTTCTTTCAGTGAAGAATATTAAAAGTAGCATATACTGGGGCACCTGGGTGGCTCAGTAGGTTAAAGCCTCTGCCTTCGGCTCAGGTCATGATCCCAGGTCCTAGGATTGAGCCCATCGGGCTCTCTGCTCAGCAGGGAGACTGCTTCCCTTCCCCTCTCTCTGCCTGACTCTCTGCCTGCTTGTGATCTCTGTCTGTCAAATAAATAAATAAAATCTTTTAAAAAAATAAAAAATAAAAAAATAAAAGTTAGCATATACTTCTTCACTTAGTTGTTAAAAACTTAATTCCTGTTGCTAAACTGAAACTCTCAAAAGACTTTTAAAACAAGATTATTTTTTAAGTTAGAAATATAAACAGACTAAATATAATGCTTGAATCACAGTAAAACAGAATATGAAGTTCTTAATAGTTACCTAAAGTTGCTTTAACTTAGAAAAGATACCACTTTAAGTTATTCTTACAAAAATCATTTTTTACTGCTTAACCAACATATCCATTTTTAGCAGGATTTCTTTATTAAATAGGTTTTAATTGTACAGATAATAAGTATCTTTCTATAGGACAAACATTGTGGTAATTAAATTTTCTTATTATGATAACAAGTTTCAATATTTTAAAATCCTAGAACAAGAATCACATAATAAAAATGTTATTTCAGATTTTTTTTTCAGAGCTCATTTTCAGGAAAGCCCCAATTCTATTGATTCTCCTTCCTGTTTCTCCCTTTTTTTTTTTTTTTTAAGATTTTATTCATTTATTTGAGAGAGAGAGCACAAGCAGGCAGAGCAGCAGGCAGAGGGAGAGGGAGAAGCAGGTTCCCCACTGAGCAGAGAGCCTGAAAGGCCTTTAAATCCCAGGACCGTGGAATCTTGACTTGAACCCAAGGCAGACACTAAACCAACTGAGCCACCCAGGCACCCTCCTGTCTCTTCTGTCCTATTTTCAGAGTTATATATAAATCCTAATGACCCCATCCCTCATTCATTATTACAGTAGTTTTATAGTCTATTTTTTTCACTCCATAATCTTAACAACTCCTATCCCATCTTATAGAAAACTGACAACACACACTTCAAATTTAGATCCACAGAGTCTCAGAAATGAAGGGCTTTTAAGGGGTTTTGAACAACAGAGATCTGCTGAATCAAACAACTTTTACAATTTTATATAGGGGCACCTGGGAGGCTCAGTTGGTTAAGCATCTGACTCTTGATTTCAGCTCAGATCATGATCTCAGGGTTGTGGGATGAAGCCCCATGTCTGGCTCCCAGCTTGGTCCTCTCTCTGCCCCTGTTCCTCCCTGCTCACTCACTCTCTCTCTCCTTCTTTTCTTTCTCTCTCTAATAAATAAATTCTAAAAAATCTTTAAAAACCCAATTTTATGTAGATATTTCCCTTCTAAACAAATACCTCATGAGATACCACTTTAAAAAATAAGGACATTTTATTCTTTGAATCAGAATACTTACTACATACATTTATTTTGTCACTTAAAAAGGTATTGCCCGTGGGGCGCCTGGGTCGCTCAGTGGATTAAGCCGCTGCTTTCAGCTCAGGTCATGATCTCAGTGTCCTGGGATCAAGCCCCGAATCAGGCTCTTTGCTCAGTGGGGAGCCTGCATCTCTCTCTCTCTCTCTCTGCCTACTTGTGATCTCTCTCTCTCTGTCAAATAAATAAATAAAATCTTTTTTTTTTTTAAATGTATTGCCCTGTTTCATTACTTAATCACTCATAGGCACCTATCTCATAGCCTTTAACAAAAATGTAATCTCCTGAAAAGCAACTCTTTTTTTTATCAGCCATAGTGTCTAACTATGTGCTACCTATGCACTCCAAGGCACTCGGTAAATATTAGCTGGTTTATTAAGTGTTTAACAACCTGAAAATCCTTTTTACTTTTTGCTTTGTAAATTATTTTTCCTTCTGTGATATCAACTAGATCTGTCTTTTTCTCTTTTACTTCATTATCCGGACTGTATTTCTTCTTTTAAATAAGAACTTATTTTGTTAGGCCTTTTTTTCTCCTTAAACCAAATGGCTGGACAAAATTAAGTTCCCGGATTACAAAAAGCATTTTAAAAATGACCTTACCCTTCTCATCCGTAACTCTTCTAATGCTTCCAGTAAACTTGTTTTGAAATCTAATAGCTGAATTGAAAACATAGTCTCTGAAGAACTTGGAAGAGCAAAGGCAGATGATGACGAATCAGTCTTAAAATCATTCTCCATATTAACATTTATTTCCTGTAATATAAAAAGACCTTAACTGAAAAAAAAAATCATTTAAGTTTTTAAAGTACAAGCAGAGTTACCATAAAAACATAACAACCAGTATCCCATAATCCTCTAGGTTTAACACTAAGTAACAGTTTTGTCATCACTGTTCTGATCTTGATACATAAAACACTGAGCAATGATGATCCCCCCACAGTTCCTCTGTGGCTGAGGCTTTTTCTGTTACTTTAGTATCTGTAGGGACTAAATTTTCTGCATGCCCCTACACACCGCATCCTAAAAGCTAGATTCCTAAAGTTCAGTAATTGCTTTGTATGGAGGCTGCAAGACACTATGCTTCCTAACTTTGCCTTGATATACAGCATTCTATAAGGATGGTATGAATACTAATAGTAATGCAGTCTTTAAACCCTACAAAGTTGAAAGAGGAAGAATGGAATAACTATCTTTTATTAAAAACCAAGACACCTGACCCAGATAATGTATGGATCAGACTGCAAGAAACTTCTCAACTTTTCATAGTAACAATTATCAATTCATGGATAGTTGGAAAGAAATGTACAGGGAATCCTACACACCATTCACCCAGCCTCTCTCGATGTTAATATCATGCAGAATAATAGTCCACTATAAAAACTGTATATCTGACATTGATACAATCCACATAATTTATAATAATTCTACCAGTTATACATCCACTCATGTGTGTGTTTAATTTTTTGCAAGTTTATTATATCTATAGCTTCATGTAACTACTGCAGTCAAAATATAGAACTGTACCATCAACCATGGTTCCCTCATGCATCTTCTTAGTTTCTATACCCACTACTACACTAATACGTTCTCTATTTCTATAATCATTATTGCAACAATATTAAATAAATGTAAATATACACATGTAACCTATTAACTGGATTTTTTCCATGGGCGTCTGGCTGGCTCAGTCAGTAGGACATGTAAGTCTTGATCTCAGGGTTGTGAATTTGAGCCCCACGCTAGGTACAGAGATCACTTAATTAATTAGCTAATCTCCCTAATAAAAGAAGATTGGATTTTTTTTCACTCATAATAATTACCTTGAATCTAAGCTGTTGTATCAACAGTTCATTCCTTTCTATTGCTATTTCTATTTCTATGGTTTGTTTACTATGCACTTACTCACTGAGGGATATCTGAGCTCTTTTCAGTTCTGAGTTTTATGAAAAAGGCTGCCAAGAATGAATATTCATATACAAGTTTCTACATGACATTAAGTTTTCATTTCTTAGAGATAAATGTCCAAAGGTACAATTGCTGGACTGAATGAAGAGAGCCCACTTTTGGTTGTGAAAGAAACTGCCAAACTGTTTTCCAGAATGGTAATACCATTTCCCATTCTCACTGGCAATGTATGAGTGATCAAGCTTCTCCAAATCCCTACAAGCATTCGATGTTAACACTAATTTTTATTCTAGCCATTCTGATAGGTATTATTTCAGAAAGCATTACCAGCATTACTGAGAGAAACAGCCAATAGGATGTGTATGTATATATAGAGAGATAAATTTATTTTAAGGAAATGGCTTGTGTGATTGGGAGTCTGGCAAACCTGAAATGTTCAGGGCAGGCCAGCAGGCTAAATACTCAGTGAAGAGCTGATACTGCAATTTGGCCAAAGGCAATCCAGAAGCAGAATTCCTTATTTCTTGGGGAACTTGAGTCTTTTCCTCTTAAGGCATTCAACTGTTTGGATGAAGACCACCCACATTATGGAGCATAATCTGCTTTATTTAAAGTCTACTGATTTAAATATTACTCTCATCTAAATATCACCTTCACAGCAGTATCTATATGGGTATTTGGCCAAATACATTTGGTCAATATATTTTTTAATATTTTTTAAAATGAGTTTACCTTTCATAGCCTAGCCAACTTGACCATAAAATTAACCATTACAGGTGTGTACACAAGAAACTTTCTTAAAGGAAAACTTCCACTCCTGAAATTGATGGGTTATGTTATCTGGAAGAACCCTCAAACTAAAAACAAATAATAATTTTGAATAAAATGTTTTTAAACTTTTTTAAAAGAATCAAAGACCTAACAAGATAATTTTAAAAATCATGAAGCCAAATTCTAAATTCCAAAAAGACCATAAACCAATAAATAAAATAAACACAAAAAGCCATCTTTACCCTGCATGCATTTGCCAAATTGAATAAAATTAAGTAACAGCATTGATGACCTCTGGTTTGAGAGATAGGGAATCCAAACCTAGGGCCTGCCAAAGTAGGAAGTCAAATAAGAAACCTATTATATTAAGTAGAATTCAGAAGCATTAAACTCAGGATATGTTGAAGAAAAATAACCTACCTTCTATATGATAATTGCCTAGGTGTCAAGCAGATGAAACATAAAAAAGAACAAAGGGAACAAGAGACAAGGAGGGAAAAAATTAAAAATGTCACATCCCAGAAAGTTGTAAACAACTTAATTTCAGAGGAGTTTGTTAGCAAAGATTCTTTCATAGGATGGTGAAAGAAACTTCAACTTATGAATAGGATTTCAAATGTTTCTAGACTGGCAGTGCCCATGAGAACCAGGCAGACCCAAATAAAAATTCTTTCCAGAGAAATATAACTGTATTGTAGGTACTCAAAAAATCTTCAAAAATATTTTTCAAGGACAATAAGAAAACATAATCAGACATACAACACAACAGTGCATTATGAGAGCAGAAAAAAAATAGGTAATAGAAACAAGCACGCATCTACAGATTTTGCCATTATCACAAAAAAATTAAAGAGCTATCCTTACTATGTTTAAAAAAATAAAATCAAGGTTGAAACTATCCACAAAGGAGATTTTTTTAAAGATCCCAGTATAATTTCTAGATAGGAAGAGTATATAATCTACTGATAACTTAATATTTCTGACAAAGACTAGGCATAGCTGAAGGGAGATTTAGTTAACTGGAAACAGATTAGGTACAAAATATCAAGGATGCAGCAAGGAAATATAAAAATGGAAAGTACAGAAGACTGGTTAAGAAAACTGAATCTAAATTGAGAGGCTATACCAATTCCACAAAGAAGAAAGAAATAAAGAGACATAAACTATATTCTGAAGAAATAACAGCTGAGAATTTTCTAGAACTGAAGAAAACACCAAGATTCAGATTAAGAAGTCCAGTGAATCCAAAATTACTGCATTTGATTTAATTCTAACTGAAAAGAAAGAAGCATGCGAGTTGCATTGAGAAACTGAAGAGAAAGGAGTCAATTTTTTGTTCTGATTTCATGTTGAATTAATTGTATTTAGTTCATGGCTTACAAACATCTTTGGTCCATGTAGTCTACATCTTTTAATACTGTTTTATCCTTTTTAGTACTTGTTTTCAAGTTCCATTCCCAATCTTTACAGACTACCCCTAATAATTTTCATATACCTTCTTGAATCTGTAGTTATCCTCTTAACATACATAGTATTATGGGTATGGACATTTAATTTACAGAAATTCTATTATGCTATACAGAAAAAAAAAAAAGAATTGCAGGAGTGCCTGGGTGTTTCAGGTGGTTAAGTGCCCAACTCTTGGTTTCAGTTCAGTCATGATCTCAGGATTGTGAGCTAGAGCCCTGACTCAGGCTCTGCATTCAGTGGGGAGTCTGTTTGAATTTCCCTCTCCCTCTGCCCCTTTCACATGCATGCACATGCTCTCTACCTCCCTCTAAAATAAATAAATAAAATAAAAAGAATCGCAGTGAATCCAAAATGGATTTTAAAAATCCATATCTATATATTTCTTTTTAATTTCTTTTTTCCCCCTTTCTTCTCCCCCCAGTTTTGGCTCTCTTCTGATTTGGTTAGCATACATTTCTCAGAGGTCTTTGCCACCCTTTCAGTATTTTATTCTCTCGTTTATTTATTCTTATCTGGATAAAATAACAAGGCGGAAAAACTCACCACAAAAAAAAAAAAAAAAAAAGAATAAGAGGCAGTACTGATGGCTAGGGACCTAATCAATATAGACATTAGTAATATGTCAGAACTAGAGTTCAGAATGATAATTCTCAAGGTGCAGGCTGGGCTCAAAAAAGGCATGGAAGGGACACCTGGGTGGCTCAGTTGGTTAAGCAGCTGCCTTCGGCTCAGGTCATGATCCCAGCGTCCTGGGATTGAGTCCCATATCGGGCTCCTTGCTCAGCAGGGAACCTGCTTCTCCCTCTGTCTCTGCCTGCCTCTCTGCCTACTTGTGATCTCTTGATCTCTCTCTCTCTCCGAGAAATAAATAAATAAAATCTTAAAAAAAAAAAAAAAAGGCATGGAAGATAGTAGAGAAACACTTTCTGGAGAAATAAAAGAACTAAAATCTAACCAAGCTGAAATCAATAAAACTATTAATGAGGTGCAATCAAAAATGGAAGCTTTTACTGCTAGGATAAATGAGATAGAAGAGAGAATTAGTGATATAGAAGACCAAATGATGGAGAATAAAGAAGCTGAGCAAAAGAGACAAAAAACTACTGGACCACAAGGGGAGAATTCGAGACATAAGTGATATCATAAGATGAAACAATATTAGAATAATTGGGATTCCAGAAGAAGAAGAGAGGCACAAAAGGTAAACTTGAGTGAATTATAGTAGAGAATTTCCCTAATATGGCAAAGGGAACAAACATCAAAATCAATAAAAATAGGTCCACACCCTGTCATCTAATAGTTACAAGTCTTAGTGACAAAGTAAAAATCTTGAAACAGCTCAGGACAAGAAGGCACAGGTATGGTAGAAACATTTATTCAGAGCACTAAATGAGAGAAAACAGGCAGCCAATAATACTATATCCAGCTAGGATATCATTGAAAATAGAAGGAAAGATAAAAAGCTCCCAGAACAAACCAAAACTAAATGAATTTGCAAACGCCAAACCAGCCCTACATAAAATACTGAAAGGTGTCCTCTAAGCAAAGAGAGAGCCTAAAAGTAGTAGACTAAAAAGGAACAGAGACAATATACAATAACAGTCACCTTACAGACAATACAATGGCACTTAATTCATATCTCTCAATAGTTACCCTGAATGTAAATGGGCTAAATGCCCCACTCAAAAGACACAGGGTATCAGAATGGATAAAAAAACAAAACCCATCAAAATGCTGTCTACAAGAAACTCATTTTAGACCCAAAGACACCTCCATATTTAAAGTGAGGAGTTGGAAAACAACATACCATGCCAATGGACATCAAAAGAAAGCTGGGATGGATATCCTTTTATCAGATAAATTAGATTTTTGGCAAAGACTATAATAAGAGATGAGGAAGGACACTGTATCATACTTAAAGGGTTTGTCCAACAAGAAGATCTAATAATTTTAAGTATCTATGCCCCTAACATGGGAGCAGCTAATTATATAAACCATTTAATAACAAAATCAAAGAGACACAGCAATAATAATACAATAATAGTAGGGGATTTTAACACCCCCTCACTGAAAGGGGCAGATTATCTAAGCAAACAATCAACAAGGAAATAAAGCCCTTAAACAACACACTGGACCAGATGGGCATTACAGATATATTCAGAACATTCCATCCTGAAGCAACAGAATACACATTCTTCTCTAGTGCACATGGAACATTCTCCAGAGTAGATCACATCCTGGGTCACAAATCAGGTCTCAACCATACCAAAAGATTGGGATCATTCCCTGTATATTTTTAAACCACAATGCTCTAAGGCTAGAACTCAATCACAAGAGGAAAGTTGGAAAGAACTCAAATACATGGAGGTTAAAGAGCATCCTACTAAAGAATGAATGGGTCAACCAGGAAATTAAAGAAGAATTTTAAAAATTCATGGAAACAAATGAAAATCAATATATAACTGTTCAAAACCTGTGGGACACAGCAAAGGCGGTCCTGAGAGGAAAATATATAGTGATACAAGCTTTCTCAAGAAAAAAGAAAGGTCTTAAGTACACAACCTAACCCTACACCTAAAGGAGATGGCAAAAGAACATCAAAGAAACCCTAAACCCAGCAAAAGATAAATAATAAAGATCAGAGCAGAAATCAATGAAATGGAAACCAAAAGAACAACAGAACAAATCAATGAAACTAGGAGCTGTTTCTTTGAAAGAATTAATAAGACTGATAAACCCCTGGCCAGAGTTATCAAAAAGAAAAGAGAAAGGACCCAAATAAATAAAATGATAAGTGAAAAAGGAGAAATCACAATGCTGTGATCTCTCCTCCATAAACAAACAACTATAAGAACATATTATGAGCAACTATATACCAGCAAATTTGACAATCTGGAAGAAATGGATGCGTTCCTAGAGATGTATGAACTACCCAAACTGAACCAGGAAGAAATAGAAAACCTGAACAGACCCATAACCAGTAAAGAGATTAAAGCAGTCATCAAAAATCTCCAAACATGGGGGTGCCTGGGTGGCTCAGTGGGTTAGGCACCTGCCTTCGGCTCAGGTCATGACCTCAGGTTCCTGGGATTGAGCCCCATATCAGGCTCTCTGCTCAGCGGGGAGCCTGCTTCCCCTTCTTGCTGCCTGCCTCTCTGCCTACTTGGGATCTCTCTCTGTCAAATAAATAAATAAAATCTTTAAAAAAAAAAAATCTCCCAACAAACAAGAGCGCAGGGCCAGACAGCTTCCCAGGGGAATTCTACCAAACATTTAAAGAAGAATACCTATTCTCCTGAAACTGTTCCAAAAAATAGAAATGGAAGGAAAACTTTCAAACTCGCTTTATGAGGCCAGCATCACCTTGATCCCAAAACCAGACAAAGACCCCATCAAAAAAGATAATTACAGACCAATATCCCTGATGAACATGGATGCAAAACTTCTCACCAAAATACTAGCCAATAGGATACAACAGTACATTAAAAAGATTATTCACCATGACCAAGCGGGATTTATTCCTGGCTGCAAATTGATCAATGTGATACAATACATTAATAAGAAAGAACAAGAACCACATTACACTCTCAATAGATGCTGAAAAAGCATTTGACGAAGTACAGCATCCTTTCTTGATCAAAACTCTTCAAAGCGTAGGGATAGAGAGTACATACCTCAATACCATAAAAGCCATCTATGAAAAACTCAGAGTGAGTATTATTCTCAATGGGGAAAAACTGAAAGCTTTTCCCCTAAGGTCAGGAACATGGCAGGGCTACCCACTATCACCACTGCTATTCAACATAGTACTAGAAGTCCTAGCCTCAGCAATCAGACAACAAAAAGAAATTAAAGGCATCTGAATCAGCAAAGAAGCCAAACTCTCACTCTTTGAAGATGATATGATATTCTGTGTGGAAAACCCAAAAGACTCCACTCCAAATCTGCTCAGAACTCATACAGGAATTCAGTAAAGTGTCAGGATATAAAATCAATGCACAGAAATCAGTTGTGTTTGATAAACCAACAGCAACACAGAAGAAACAGAAATTAAGGAATCAATTGCATTTACAATTACACCCAAAACCATAAGATACCTAGGAATAAACCTAACCAAAGAGGAAAAATATCTGTACTCAGAACACTATAAAGTACTCATGAAAGAAACTGAGGAAGACACAAAGAAATGGAAAAATGTTCCATGCTCATGGGTTGGAAGAACAAATACTATGAAAATGTCTATGCTACCCAAAGCAATCTATGCATTTAATGAAATCCCCATCAAAATACCATCAATTTTTTTTTCAAAGAAATGGAACAAATAATCCTAAAATTTATATGGAACAAATAAAGCCCTAGAATAGCTAGAGGAATGTTGAAAAAGAAAGTTGGCAGCATTACAACTCCAGACTTCAAGCTCTTTTATAAAGCTGTCATCATCAAGACAGTATGATACTGGCATAAAAACAGACACATAGATCAATAGAACAGAACAGAGAGCCCAGAAATGGACCCTCAAATCTATGGTCAAGTCATCTTTGACAAAGCAGGAAAGAATGTCCAATGGAAAAAAGACAGTCTCTTCAACAAATGGTGTTGGGAAAACTGGACAGCCACATGCAGAAGAATGAAATTGGACCATTTCCTTACACCACACACAAAAATAGACTCCAAACGGATGAAAGACAGCCATGTGAGAAAGGAATCCATCAAAATCCTTGAGGAGAACACAGGCAGCAACCTCTTCGACCTCAGCCACAGCAACCTCTTTCTAGAAACATCGCCAAAGGCAAGGGAAGCAAGGACAAAAATGAACTATTGGGACTTCATCAAGATCAAAAGCTTTTGCACAGCAAAGGAAACAGTTAACAAAACCAAAAGACAACTGACAGAATGGGAAAAGATATTTTCAAATGACATATCAGATAAAGGGCTAGGATCCAAAATCTATAAAGAACTTATCAAACTCAACACCCAAAGAACAAATAATCCAATCAAGAAATGGACAGAGGACATAAGCAGACATTTCTGCAAAGAAGACATCCAAATAGCCAATAGACACATGAAAAAGTGCTCCACATCACTCATCAGCAGGGAAATACAAATCAAAACCACAATGAGATAGCACCTCACACCAGTCAGAATGGCTAAAATTAACAAGTCAGGCAATGACAGATGTTGGCAAGGATGTGGAGAAAGGGGAACCCTTCTACACTGTTGGTGGGAATGCAAGCTGGTGCAGCCACTCTGGAAAACAGTATGGAGGTTCCTCAAAAGGTTGAAAATAGCTACCTATGATCTGGCAATCACACAACTGGGTATTTATCTTACGGATACAAATGTAGCAATCCAAAGGGGCACATGCACCCGAATGTTTATAGCAGTGATGTCCACAATAGCCAAACTATGGAAAAAACCTAGATGTCCATCAACAGATGAATGGATAAAGATGTGGAATATATATATACAATGGAATACTAAGCAGCCATCAAAAAACCTAAAATCTTGCCATTTGCAACGACGTGGTTGGAACTAGACGGTATTGTGCTGAGCAAAATAAGTCAACAAGAGAAAGACAATTATCGTATGATCTCTCTGATGTGAGGAATCTGAGAGGCACAGCAGGGGGCCTCAGGGGTAGGGAGGGAAAAAAATGAAACAAGATGGGACTAGAGAGAGAAAGACAAATCTCAGGAAACAAACTGAGGGTTGCTGCCAGGTTGGGGGGAGGGATAGGGTGACTGGGTTATGGACATTGGGGAGGGTATGTGCTATGGTGAGTGCTGTGAATTGTGTAAGACTGATGATTCACAGACCTGTACCCCTGAAGCAAATAATAAATTATATGTTAATTAAATAAAAGAAATACAGGTAGGAAAGCAATTGATTCTATCAACAGGACTTACAAGGAATGTTATAGAAAAGAAATCATCAGTTCTAGACCTTAAATATTAGTCTGGCAAAAACAATGGAGGGAAATAACAAGCAAAATAATAACTATATGTTTACACTATTTATCAATTACCAATAAAAATGTGTACCAGATATTGCAAACTAGATGATGCGCCACTCAATTGTTAGAGACAGTCTTTTTTGTCTCCCAGAGCCGCACATTACATCTGGCACACAACAGTACTAAATAAAACTTCATTTAGTTCAAAACATAGCAAATTTATTCCAGCTTTAATGCCTATGTACTTGCTATTCCTTCTTCAAGCAATACTCTACCTCCACATTTACACAGAATTGCCTTCATCTCATGTCAAATGTTACTTCTTCAAGGGTGCCAGAGTGGCTCAGACCTCTGAGTGGATAACTGTTTCAGCTCAGGTCACCATCTCAGGTTTGTGAGATCAAATCTCACATTGGGCTCCACATTCAGTATGGAGTCTCCCTCCCTCTCTAAAAATAGATCTTTAAAATATGTTAGCTCTTCAATAAGCATCACACCCCATAACTCTTCAGTAATTATCTGTTAATAATCTAGTAACTTCATTCTATCTCCTCCTTTAAAAAGTAAGCTTTGAAGGGCACCTGGGTGGTTCAGTTGGTTGGGCATATGACTTTTGGTTTTGGCTCAGGCTATGATCTCAGAGTCATAACGTTGAGCCCTACAATGGGCTCCATGCTCCCTGGAGAGTCTGCTTGAGATTCTCTCCCTCCCCCTGCCACGCACATGCATATATACACACATACATGCACTGTCTCTCTCTCTCTCTCTCCCTTTCTCTCAAATAAATAAATAAAATCTTTAAAAAATAAGCTTTGTGAGAGTAAATTCTCATTTATACTGGCCATGCTAGGTCTTCAGCACCTAGGACAGGGCCCGATAATACAATGATATCCAAGATTACATAACTATTTGTTGAATATTGAATGAATTTACTTCATTTCCCTAGTCTTGCAAGGTACTGAGTTAGTAACTCTTGCTATAGGCACATAATCATTCAAAGAGCAACAGACTGAGAATCAGTTGATATTAACAAATCTATTAAACAGTAGTCACATTGATTGCAGACAATTGCTTGACCTTTCTGGATCTACTTTCTTACTTTATCTCTAATTTTACTTCCAGCTAAAAGTTCTATCTAGTGACTACATGTGAACAATTCTCAATGCATCTTCAGTTGACTATCTCAGAAGTATTCTCATACTTTTTACCTCTAATTTAACAAATCAAAATTTGCACTTTTTTACCTTCAAAATTTTTAAACTCCAATTCTGTCAGTAGTATCAAATATTTTATTTAAATCTCCAAGATGGGGGCACCTGGGTGGCTCAGTGGGTTAAGCTGCTGCCTTCGGCTCAGGTCATGATCTCAGGGTCCTGGGATCGAGTCCCACATCAGGCTCTCTGCTCAGCGGAGAGCCTGCTTCCCTTCCTCTCTCTCTGCCTGCCTCTCTGCCTACTTGTGATCTCTCTCTGTCAAATAAATAAATAAAATCTTAAAAAAATAATAAATAAAATAAATCTCCAAGATGAACACTCACAAAATCTTTGATTTTTGTCTTTCTCTTTTTCTTCCTCTTTTACTCCCCTTCATCTCCTAAAATCTAATATCAAAATATACTTGTTTGTTCTTCCTTCAAATAGCCCCCTTAGACTCACTCTGTATCACTCCTACTGCTATCAGTCAAGTCAGACCCTCATTACCTCAGACATGAGTTATGATCACTTTTTCCTATTATCCCTTTAATCTTCTCTCCTTTAACCTAATTTGCATATTTCTCCAAAATTATTTTTCAAAATACCACTTAAATCTCATCAACCTCCAAATTCAAAAGGGCTCTCCTTATCTACAAACCAAGTCCAAATGCATCTGCCTGACTTTTAAGGGTTCCCCACTTTCTGGTTTGATCCCCCTTTCCAATTTTCATCTTCTGTACACAGTAAAGTTCCCAATAAAGGACTAAGATGTCCTCTACTTTCCTTATTGTCTCCTACCTAATCCATGCTTATTCCCACCTCTATACTTAGAATAAATTTTCAATCCGCCCTTATTTAAATTCTATCCATGCTTTATGCCCAGTTCAAGAACTCTTCAAGAATCCTTCCCTGGGCACTCTACCCCATTCTGATCCCTCCGTTCTCTACATTTGTTGTGTGCTTAAATTCAACACAAGATTTAATAATAATTCCCCAGTTTTTCTATTTGTGTTCTATCTGTCTCTTATATGGGATTTTTTTAAGTATAAGAATTATTCTACACTTATTTCATTTATGATCCTGCATCATTTAATACAGCTCTAGGCACAAAGAGCTCGGTGAATTAAAAGGCAACTAAAAGAGCTTTTGTGGGGGACCTGGGTGGCTCAGGGGCTAATGCCTCTGCCTCCAGCTCAGGTCATGATCCCAGGGTCCTGAGATGGGAGTCCCACCATCAGGTTCCCTGATTAGGGGTAAGCCTGCTTCTCCCTCTCCCTCTGCCTGCTGATCCTCCTGCTTGTGTGCTCACGCGCACGCATGTTCGCTCTCTCCCTCTCTCCCTCTCAAACAAATAAATAAAATCTTTTTTTTTAATAAATAAATAAATGCACTCTAAGTACACTTTCTTAGTGACTCAGTATTTGTTTCTTGCTTCATATAACATTAGTTTTGGGTTTTTTTAAAGCAAGAGAAAGAGCAAGTGCACATGCAGGAGTGGGGGCAGGTTGGGGGAAAGGTAGAGGGAAAGGGATAGAGAGAACCCCAAGCAGCCTCCATGATCAGGGGGAGCCCCATGTGGGCCTCAATCCCACAACCCTGAGATCATGACCTGAGCTGAGACCAAGAGTCAGAAGCTTAGCCAACTGAACCACCTAGGCACCCCATAATGTTACTTATCTTAGATACTCAAAGTTCACAGACTGCCTGGGTGGCTCAGTTGTTAAGTGTCTGCCTTCAGCTCAAGTCATAGTCCCTCCTGGGCTCCCTGCCCAGAGGGAAACCTTTTCCTTCCTCTCCCACTCCCCCTGCTTGTATTTCCTCTCTCGTGGTCTCTCTCTTTCTGTCAGATAAATAAAATCATTTTTTTAAATAAATAAATACTCAAAGTTTGAAATCATAAATCAAATATTTACAAGTTTGGGAATAATAATCTCTATGTCAAAGGCAGAAAATTATATTGCTTTTTTAATAATCAACAGTGCTAAACAAACAACAAGAGCAATGAAATAAATCCAGGTTTCTCAAAGTGTGGTTCCTGGATCAACAATATCAGTAAGACCTAAAGGACTTTTTAAAATACAAATCTTTGCCTATGTTACCTTAATACTGGCTACATTCCCAATAGGCTATCGTTTTTATGATGACAAAATGGCTGCAGGCAGTTACCGAAGCTACAAACTTCCTTGCTCCTTCTTCCCACAAGGAAAAGACGGCATCCTGATAAAAGTCCCAAGGTTCTATTTGGGGCTGCATCGGTTACTTTTCCAACCCTGAACCAACTACTGGGCTCAAAGTATAGCTGGTGGAAACCCAGCTCAACGAGATCAACCTTGGGATCCAGGTTAATCTCACCAACATCAGTATGTCTGAGAAAGTGCAGACTATTTAGGGAAATGTCAGGTACTGTTAGCAGGAAAAAGTTAGAATATATGGGGGTCATTAAAAACAACTCTCATAATAGCTTACCACAGAGCACTAAATGAGTTAAAATACAAGAGTAAACTGACTGCTTTTTTCCTTTGGATTAAAGGCAAGTGCCACATAAGTAATAAAAAAAAAAACCTATATAAAATAACATTTTTACTAATCAAATTAGCAGGGTTTTTTTTTAATTACTATCTTAGAGCACATGAGTGACTCAGTTAATTAAGCATCTGACTCTTGGTTCAGCACAAGTCATGATCTCAGGGTTCTGGGATCAAGCCCCACAGCAGGCTCTGGGATCAAGCCCCACAGCAGGCTCTGTGCTCAGCGGGGAATCTGCTTTAGATTCCATCCCTCCCTCTCCCTCTGCCCTGCCCTACCCTCTCATGTGTATGCTCTCCCTCTCTCCTTGTTTTCTAAAAAGCAAATAGTCAGCAACAAAAACAGAACTTAGAGTCTTCCAGTTAAAGTTAGTGGGTTGGAGGGACACCTGGGTGGCTCAGTCAGTTAAGCATCTTTCTTCAGCCCAGGTCATGACTCCAGGGTCATTGGTTTAAACCCTATGTCAAGCTCCCCCACTCAGCAGGGAGCCTGTATCTCCTCCTCCCAACCACTCCCGCATGCTCTCTCTCAAATAAATCAACAAAAAAAATTTTTAAAAAAGACAGTAGGTTGAACACAAGTACTTAGTTCAGCCCTACTAAAATAATAGCAGGCAATTTAAGGGATAAACCTTGGGCAAACCAAATGGGAAATGTGACAGAAACAAAAAATATGTTTTTTGGCCAGCAGATAGTGGAGGAGTATTTACAAGACCTGAGAAAGCAAAGCCAGTAATACAGAAAAGTGGGAAGCAATCTGACTTACATCACTCACCTCCTTTCCCTAAACCCCTCCCCTGATCCCTCCACCTCATCCCTGCAAGGGTATAGTGATACCAGAACCCTTAAAGGTGAAGGCAAATGTGTCTAAAAACAGGACAATTGCTTGGATGTCTTTTTAAAAAAGACGTTAGACCCCAGATTCCCTTTCTCTTTCTGGTTAGCCAGATGACTCCCTTCCCTCATCTGGACAGATTAGAAGTTGTTCTAAAGGTGATAAAAGCAGAGAGTCTCTACAATAAAGGATAACAGCTCAGGGTTGGGGGACCTACTATCCCAATAAGTGTACATACCAAATGCTGAAACAGCCCTACCTAACCAGCCTTCTTCCTCTACAGGGCTCCCACAGTGGCTAAGAGCCAGAGAGCTCTTGAAGCAGGAGACTGGAATTATGTTTTCAAGGAAATTCGGGCCAAGAGAAAAAACATAAATAATATCATACTGGGAGCTTCCACACAAAATGTTTTAGTTGGATTACCTTAAAGACCACAGTCCATAGACGTACCCACATGTTTAGAGCTTCTAATCCACTTTTCTGGTGCCTCATTCTTAAACAACAGCAGAGACCAAAAGACTTTCAAGGGTAAGTGTCTAATTTCAAACACAGAGACCAAAACAAATGAAAAAATTTTAAATGCAATTTAGAGGAAGCAAAGATTAAGCAGAAGGAACACTTTCAAAAGAAACATCTTTAATATTCTCATTAAAAGGTAAGACCACACATTTCATTTATGAAAAAAGGAAGATGGTATGCTAAAAGGAAGATTCTCAAAAATATTTTTATTTAGTAGAAAGAAAGACAAAAATTGAAGAAATCTTACAAAAACAAGTGCAAAAAGCCAAAGCAATATAGGATTGAAGAAAAAAATACTAGAGGATTAATTCAGAAGTTCCAGTAACTACACCTTAGAAGTTCCAAAAAACATATAGAGAAATTAGAGAATAAATCATGACAAACTATTGGACACCTGGTCAGTCAGTTAAGCATCTGACTTCAGCTCAGGTCGTGATCCCAGGCTCCTGGGATCAAGTCCCACATTGGGCTCCCTGGTCTGCCAGGAGCCTGCTTCTCACTCTGCCTCTCTCTCTGTCCCTCATGAATAAATGAATAAAATCTTAAAAAAAACTAAAATCATGACAAATGGTCAAGATTGATTTTCTCAGAACTAAAAAATAGGAGTTTACAAAAAGCTCATCAAGTGCCAGCACCAAGACAAATCATGGTAAAATAATAGAACAGTGGAGAAATGGAGAGGTCCTACAAGCTTCCAGAAAGAAAAAAAAAAAATCCACACAAAGGATGAAGAGTTAGAGTTTTCAATATCTACAATAAAATCTAGAATAAAGAAGCTAAGTCTTCAAAGTTATTACCAAACCAGAATTTTATTGCCATGCCAAGTGTGGAGGTAAAAGATATTTTTAGATACGCAGTTTCCAAAACAATTTACCCTCCATGCTTTCTTTCTCAGGAAGCTACTTAAGGATTTCTGCAAGGAAGAGGAAGATATGGAATCCAGGAAACAAGGGACTCTAAGTGAGAGAGAGAGGCAACAAAGCCCTGTGATGGTGAAGGGGCTGGTACAGCTAGCAGTCCAGATTGGTGTGCTTTAGTAGGTTCTGATAGAAAGTTCAATAGGATGAAATGAACAGATTACCAACTGTTCTTAAATCACTAATAAGAGTTTAACATAAATGAGAAAAATCTGGGGTTGAATTAGTAATGAACACATCAAAAAGGAACAATGGAGGAAACAAGACAATGGTTGGAGGATGTTGTACAAGAAAGGAAAATAATCATAGCATACTATAATGGTTCAGTTATAAATAGGATTTATTCACTCATAATAATATATATACAGTCAAGATTACAATATAACTATCATAAGATGGATGGTAGGATAGTATGGGAAGGAAGAGAGGTTAGGCACAAGATGAAAGAAAGTTAAATCTCCACCTCCAATCATAGAGTCTTTAGATAATGCCTAAAACTGGAAAATCATGAAGTAGCAAATGATAAGTATATTATTTAGACATGTGGAAGTAAATGGCTAAAGAATAAGCTAAAAGAGTTTAAAGTAGTTGCTCTGGAGAAGAGAAAACGGCAGGGTAAACTACTGTTTTTTCCTGAACAAACCTTGTAAAAAATTTTTAGTTATTTACACTATGTACACATGTAACTGATGAAGTACATACTAAATTTTTTAAGATTCAAGGGGTACCTAGGTGGCTCTGTCAGTTAAGGGTCTGAATCTTGATCTCAGCTCAGGTCTTGATCTCAGGGTTGTTAATTCAAGCTCCATGTTGGGCTTCACACCCAGCATGGAGCCTACTTAAAAAACTGGGATTCAAAATTATATAAGCATCATGATTAAAACCATACCCATATAAGTGTCATCAAAAAATACTGAAAGAGAGTACATCATTATGATAACTATAGTTATCTTTCAGTGATCAAAGCACAAGTGGTATTTTCTCCATTCTGCTTTCTATAAAGTGTATATATAATGGAGGAAAAATTCTGTTATGTTTTAAGCTGTTTCAGAATTACTTCAGTTGAAAACCCTCAGAGAGATATATGAAATCAGTTTAGTTGCAAGCAGCATTTTTATGAAAGAGGAGAGAAAAGAACAGGATAGATTAGGCTTTTTTTTTATAATTTATTTATTTTGGGGAGGGGCAGAGAGAGAGATTCCTCAAGCAGACTCCCTGCTGAGCAGAGTCCGATGACCCCTGAGATCATGACCTAAGCCAAAACCAAGACCAACTGAGTCACCCAAGTGCCCCTAGATTAGATTTACCTGCAATTTCCACATATAGTAAGTTTCATTAAACTTTCATATTAATTATATACAATGTACTGAATCACAATGTGAAATGTATTTCTTACTGTGGGCCGGAGTCCAAAAATAGTTTTGTTTCCTAAAGATTTATTTATCTTAGAAAGAGTATGAGTGGGAAGGCAAAAAGAGTGAAAGAATCCCAAACAGACTCTATATTGAAACTGGAATCTGATACAGGGATTGACACAGGGATTGATCTCACAACCCTGAAATCATAACCTGAGCCAAAACCAAGAGTTGGATGCTTAGCCAACTGTGCCACCTAGGTGTCCCCAAAACAGTTTTTACAATACTATTTTAGATAGCTTGATAAAGTGAGAAACAAGAGTTTTGAAATTTGGGGACACCTGGGTGGCTCAATGTGTTAAGCCTCTGCCTTTGGCTCAGGTCATGATCTCAGGGTCCTGGGATCAAGTCCCTCCTCATCGGGCTCTCTGCTCAGGAGGGAGCCTGCTTCTTCCTTTCTCTCTCTCTCTGCCTGCCTCTCTGCCTACTTGTGATCTCTGTCTGTCAAATAAATAAAATATTTTTTTAAAAAGTTGTGAAATTTTGTGCTATATAGATTTTTATAGTATGCTTTTGAAAATGACATAGGCATTTTTGTCGATTCCTGTAAGAATCCACATCAAATGTGGATTCAAATTCTGCCTTCTCTTACTAGTTGTGACCTCTCTGCATTTCAGTTTCCTTTTATACAACAGTGATAATGACACTCACTTTACAGGGTGTGAGGATTAAAGGAGGTAATGTATTAAAGTCCTGGCATATACAGGCCAACAGATAGTCAACAAGAAATGAGGATGCTAGTATGGACAAAACATGACCTTTTGGTCATTTAAAGGAGACATGAAATATTTAATTTGAGGTTTCATTTACTTTTCACTCTATAGGTCAAAATACTTTCACATTTCAATAATGATTTTATTACAATAATCTCTAAAAATGCATATACTTTTCCCTATTTTGAAACACAATTTGAATAAACTCAAATAAAGATTCCATATAGGAAAGAAGTCATTCAAAGATGCTGAACTATACCTTTTTAACATTTTTAACATTTGACTCCAAAATGTTAATAACAAACTCAAAATAGTTCATTTATTTATAGTACTTTATAATAAGTTTATTACTTATATTTGTAAATATAATAAATATGCTTATAATAAATATATGTTTCATTATTTAAAAGTCTTAAAAAATAAAGCCAGTATTATAAAATGTTTGAAACATTACCTCAACAGTCACCACATTACTGATTTTATATTTGCAAGTACTGCCATTTTTTAGAAAAGAGCTTTTTTCAAAACTACATAATAAAAATCTATATTTTACCACAACTTAGGAGTTCTAACAGCTTTTATGTCTTTGAAAGTATTTATTAAAAATTACATCTTAAATACTCTACAGGGGATAGGAATTTAGCCTATAATCCTGATAGGGGTCAGGGTAATAACACAAAATGGACAAATTACACTGTCATTCTACTTAAATTATTTAAGTTATTTAATTTGACCTGTAGATAGTCTCTTGTCTTCTCATCATGCCTGACTTTTAAGTGGGAGGTCTTCATTCATGATGATCCTTTAATAGAAGCAAAGCTTTCTCCATTTAACCCATGCTGTTATCAATCATGTACAGGGATAAATGAGCCTGTAAGATTTTGCCAGTATCACAAATGACACTGTGACCTGAGGCCAACATCTTTATTTGCTTCTCCAGTGATTCACTTCAGCAGATATTAACCAATTTTATAATCCATGAAAGGCAAAATTAAAGGACACCATCCATAAAACAGAATAATTCCTATCAGCAACAAAGTGATGTGTGTATTATCTTATAAATTATATGGCCATACAGTGTGGTAATGTAATGAAGTAAAGATGGTAATAATCAAATGCCTAGGGCAAACGCTAATATGCATTTAATCACACAGCATGAAGCCATTTGTCACTACAGTTGAATGCATGTGTACATAAAATACATGAGTCACGTCCTTATTGTTATACTATAACAGCATCAATTTCACACTATCATTTCACATAATAACAATTGGTAGGATTTGACATTAGCTAAAACATTCAAAGAGTATAAGCAAAATCATCAATAGCTTTACAAATATAAAAAACAATGTGGTTTCTCAATGACTAAAACAAAGCATCTCCCCCCTACAAATTCTTTGTTAAAGAAACAGAACTTCCAAGTTTCCTTTTCTTCTTTAAATAACACTTAAATTGGTTTCATCATATTGCCTTTTACTCTTAGGAGCACTCTTAGAACTTGAACTGAATGCTAATGCAATCTCATAAGGCTATCTCCTTCATAAGTAATTATTACTATTTAAAATATAAAATATGGATGACGTTTGTCACAAAAAGTGCATGCTTGCGTGAAAAACTGTATTCATTAATTACACACAGGCTGGTGTGTGTGTCGATTTGAAAAGATTCAGAAAAAAATGCCATGACATGATCTAAAAATATATAAACATTATTTAATTATCTGATCTTGGATTGGGAACACTCAATGGGAAATCACCTTAACTTCTTAACTTACATAAATATTATATAATAGTATTATAAGTATTGCATTTCCTCAAGCTTATTCCCTCTAAAAGTGAAGGACCAAAGGGTCTTTTATGTATAGGACAGTGCCAAACAGGAACTGAGTACATTTGCAGTCATATTCTATCTTGTATTAGCAATGGTTATGTTAGCCATTATATTTTAAGTTCCTTGACTAGTGACCAAGTCTCTCTCATTCCTGTGCCTTCACATTGCCTAATACAATAATTTACAAAAGTCAAGCACTCGAGATTTTTTTCATAGCACATTGCAATGAATTGACTAGATAACTCCTACCTTTTGGAAAAAGGTGAGGAGGATATTTGGAAACCATGAGTCAAATAAGGTAGGATGTACAAGCTGTATGCCCTGTAACCATGATAAACTTTAAAAGAAATATATCACAATCTTAGAAAAAACTATGGAAGAAAATTCTGTAACGGGGGAAAATGGAAGAGTGTCCACAGTTGGATTTTTTTTTAATTAAACTTATAAAGACAACCAAGACTGATAGGACTTAACACATCTGTTTTAAGAAACTGCAAATGATACAAATTTGAATGAATGGTCTTTTCCTTCAAAGTCTAGAAAGGTAGAGAACGCATTCATTCAAATAAATGTAAGCCTAGATATGATACTAGGCATGATATAAGACATGACAGAAAAAAAAAAAGGGTGCTCTAAGTGTTGAAGGAATTCAAAGCACATAGTGCCCAACCCTCAATTATTCACCTATAAAATATACTAAACTAAGTTTAAATTTTTATTCGTTAATTTATATATATCATATCTCATTACCAAATAGTTATAAGTACAATAGCAAATTGGAGTAATGATGTCTAGCAATACTTCTAGCAGTAAAAATCTGTTTTAATTCATCTTGGAGAAGAGATTTCAGGCTATTGAAAAACTCAAGAGATAGTTCTCAAAAAAGGATTTTGAGACAGACCCTGAGCAAAGGAAAATCAAATCTGGTTGAAGGATAAGAGGGTAGTTCTCTTACTGACACACACTGATTTAGAACGTAGAAGTCTTTGAACAGGTTTCACAAACTGAGGAGGAAAGAAGATAGAAGATAGTTTAAAGTCGTAAGTAATCAAGGAAAGGGAAGGGAAAGAGAGAAATTGAAACATTTTACATTTTACAGAAAGAAGTCAGTAAAGATCAAGGAATTAAGTGAGGAGGGGATAACCGAAGAAGTGACATCTAGGAGTTGAGTACTGAGTAACAGATATATGAAAATAATTATAATACAGTAAGGTCATGTGCAATGGTAGAGATCCCTAGCACTATAACAGCAGAAAGTAGGGGCTTCTAATCCAGCAAGGGAAAAATCAAGGAAGAATTGAAAAGTCTGAGACTTCCTGGGGGCGGTGACCTCCATGCTGGGGCTTAAAAATCTTAAAAGTTAAGAAATTAGCAAAGTGAAAAATGAGGTAAAAGTGCTTTAGAGGGGAAAAATAGCATAAGCAAAGGCACAGATGGACACAACATGATTTTAAATGAGGAACTAAAAACAGCTTAAGGTTAGAGTTTACCATGTATGCCTGGAAGAAGAGATGAGGCATGAGAAGCACACAGTTCTTTGGTCTTTAGGTCCATGTTCAGGAGCTTGAACTAATTAAAACCTTCACACATTCTGCTCTCTTATAGAGAATATTTTCCTCTATCTTTCCTGTTTAAATGCAATATAAAAATCAGATTGAATTTATCTCCTCTGTGATCCTTTTCTTATGAATCCAGTTTACACCATTTCTCCTTTCCTGAACTGTACTTGTTACCCATATCACACGATTATTGTATTTATTGCTCCATTCTTATTGTCTGTTCCCATTATTTTGCACTTTATTATGTCAATTTATAATGCTGCCATAAATGTTATTTGTCATTAAGGAATTGATGTTTGTAGAAGGTTTATTAAGCTCCAGAGGGAAGTGCACTTGGGAGACCCTGATAAGTAATTTCTTAAACTACTATATAAATCATGTATAATTATTAAAATACTGAGTTTCTTAAAAGAAAATATGTTACACTAAAATATTCTCAATTCTCAATAAAATCTTTGCAAATTTCTCCTTGTTTTAAGAAAAGGAGTAGGGATTTCATATATAAATTTTAGAAATTTAATACTTAAATTCTAAAAAGGAATGGTCTGACATGTATAAAGGAAATGAGAGAATTGGAAATTCTCTCCATAAGGATCATTATATGAAACCAAACATGAAATACTCTACTAAAAGTACCATAAATTTGGGGCACCTGGGTTGCTCAGTCGGTTAAGCATCTGCCTTCACAGCTGAGGTTATGATCCCAGGGTCCTGGGATTAAGCTCAGCGGGGAGCCTTCTTCTCCCTCCCCCCACTCCGCTTGTGTTCTCATAAATAAATAAAATCTTTAAAAAAAAAATTAGAGTACTATAAATTCAACTAAGCAATATAACAGAGATCTTTGTATCAAATACATAAACACTCATTTTGGTCACCTTATACATAAAATGTAAGAGAATCTTTTAAGTATTTCTTAACCACTTAAAATCTTTAATTATACTAAATTCCGAATTTTTCCAAATAGGAAAAAAACAAGAGTAAATTTTCAAAATATCCTAATAAGAGGGATTCTAACACAGCTAGAAATTCATTGCTTACTGAATTTAAACTGAAAATAAAAGCTTTAGTTTATATTGATCAGTGCCCGAGATTTTCAAAGGCTTTTCTTATTAACAGAAAGATTCCATAGGTCATAAGAAAACTAAGAAGGCTGAACAGCTTCCTGACATCCTTCTGTCATGTCCATATTAGCAAATAGAATAAATATAAATTGTGAAAATTACATTAAAAACTTATAGTAAAAATTCTCACACAATGTCCATACAGCAAAAACATTTTTCCTTAATTATCTACATGACCATTTTCCAAAGTCTAGAGGGCATGAGGTCCAAAAATACATCTCTAAAAATGGGTTCCACTGTCAAATAAATCTGGGAAATGCTGCATACTAACTCCCCATCTTAGAGATTACCATTAGGATACCATTAGCATAGTTAAAACACATTTAAGTTTAACCTCAATTTCACAAGTTTATCTTAATCATGAAACCCTTTTTTTTTTTTTTTTGATAATTCAAAATGCAAAATAATATTCTGGGGAATATGTGTCCCAAAGAATGTGTTTTGGGAAATTCTAACAATTCTCACATGAAATTGTTCCATGTTCTTACTTTATTCTTGGCTTGAATTGATTATAAAGGATAATTTCCCAACAAGAAATGTGTTATCAGGAGTGATAGAAGCATGTTATCTTCAACAAAGATACTTATCATTTAAAAATAGACTAGAAAAAGGAAAATAGATTTGAAAAAAAAAAGTAAATTGTTCATACTAAAGGTAAGTAAATGTTTCATCTGTCTTATTCAGTATTTCAGGTGTATACATCCATTTATACTGGACTGCATGTAAAATGCATGTAAAATGTATTTCTTAATGTAGGCTCTAATCTGAAAGTTTAAGAATGCAAGGAGTTCCAAAAATGCTGTGAGCTAGGTTAAACAGGTTCCTTTACTGTGGGACTTCTGAAAACCTTTAATAAATCCCTAAGAGTGTCTCTAACTGGGGAGCCTGCATAGCTTAGTGGGTTAAGCCTCTATCTTTGGCTCAGGTCATGATCTCAGGGTCCTGGGATAGAGCCCTGCATTGAGCCCCCTCTGCTCAGCAGGGAGCCTGCTTCTCTCTCTCTCTCTCTCTGCCTACTTGTGATTTCTCTTTCTCTCTGTCAAATAAATAAAATCTTCCAAAAAAAAAAAAAAAGTATCTCTGGCCATAGGAAACGTTTTGCTGAAGCATCTCACATGACTAGTGTTCCTTAGAACACAATTTAGGAAATACTTCTTGTTGGAAATCAAGCACCCCCAACTGTCCTGAGGTACATTATACGAAACTGATATTCAGTTCTTACCTCTTTCATAATATCCACAGCTTTCTCATCCTAACTGCAAGTTCTTCACTGTTTGGTCAGACTTAACAGTAACCTTAATTTGATTTACATGAAGGAGTAGTGAAGCACCTGTGCGTCAATTCTGGCCCTAGCACTTACCGACTGTGTAGTTATCAGCCTTGTATTATTATTTAACCTCTTTTCCACAGCTTCCTCAATATGGCCTAGGAGACCAATGAAAACACTTAGGTCACCAAGTATGGTATTGGTTTCTTTGTTGTTATGTTTCTGTTTTTAGTTTTAAATAAAATAATGCTCATAAAGCATTTAGTGCAGCGCCTGGCATGTAATATGAAAGATGTCTGTTACTATCAGAAAAACACTGTTATAACACCAGTAGTTATGAAATCCATAGCCAACGCTAAGAAACTAAAAACGCTATGCTGCCACCCAGTGGGCATTAAGATATAAAAACTGATAAATAGGTTCCTTCCTGATACTACGGTATGAAACAGTATAAAAATTAAAATACTCTCTCAACTTACATTAGCACACTTGATAAACCATCGAGTGGGGAATAGAATTCTTAAGAATTCAAGAACTAGTGGGGCACCTGGTGGCTCAGTCGGTTGAGTACCCAATTCTTGATTTCAGCTCAGGTCATGATCTCAGGGTCCTGGGATCAAGCCCTGGTAGGCCTCTGCCTCAGCACTGAGTCAGCCTGAGATTCTCTCCCTCTGCTCCTCCCCCATTTCGCATTCATTCTCTCTCTCTCTCTCTCTCTCTCTCTCAAATACATAAATAATTCCTTAGAAAAAATTAAATAGATTTTAAAAAGGAACTCAAGAATTACTTCAAGTTCTCCCTGAAAGCAGGGAGGGTTTGAACACAAAAACTGGCTGAAGACATGACTGGAAAAGACGATTGTGAAGGACTGTAAAATAAACCCCCGCCCCCCCCCGGGTAATGTTTGCTGATTTTCAGGTTGGAATAACTCGTAAGGGTTTTTCCTTCAAGATACAAAACAAAGAGCCATAGGCATTTATCACCATTAAAGCAAAATAGCAAAATAACAAAAATTAGAAGAATCTCATTAGTCTTAGTGGAAGGTTATTTTTTTTTTTTTTTAAGATTTTATCCATTTATTTGACAGAGATCACAAATAGGCAGAGTGGCAGGCAGAGAGAGAGAAAGAGAGAGGAGGAAGCAGGCTCCCTGACAGGCAGAGAGCCCGACGCGGGGCTCGATCCCAGGACCCTGAGATCATGACCTGAGCTGAAAGCAGAGACTTTAACCCACTGAGCCACCCAGGTGCCCCTAAGTGGAAGATTCTTAATGGAACAATCACATTTTCTAAGTAAGTGTACTGATTACAAAGATTCCCATAAATACCTTGAGAGTTGTTACTGATAATTCCCAAAAACAAAGGTAAATGGAAGATAAAACAATGACATGAATAAAGTAAATCTGTAATTCAACATTATAGGGATTGGCAAGCCAGTCATTTTACTCCCAGAGAAATTCCATTTCAGTTTGTGCAATACCCTGCAGAAGGAATACCATTACTATAAGAATAAAGAAAACTTGCAAAAGTTTCCTCCGGGATTTACACACTTGGGCAACTCCCAGATTTACACACTTCGGCAACCATGCTTCAAACACTCTGCAAAGTGACATCCACCAAAGAAAGCCGAGATTCACTTCTAATGGTTCAAAATGGTGCAAACCTTAAGCACCAGTCGTGCCTGAAAATCTTCACAAGAATGCCCGACATGATTACATTTATTCTTAATGCAAACATGAGGTCGAAAAACAAACCAAACAAAACCTAAAACACACATACAGGATGCTCCCGCGCGTCTCTATAATGAACAGACAAGACACTTTACCAACCGGAAGCCTTGATACCGCTTCAGGAAAAGCCGCGAGAAGCCCAAGCAAAGACTATGAGGTCCAGGGGTGAAGGCCTCTCCCTGGTCGGTGGGTGGGGGATTCTAGACGCCACCTACGCAAGTCAGGGCCGCCCCGCAGAGAAGGACAGGTCAGGCAGCTAGAAATGCTGGTGAAAGCCTTAAATGGGTGCTGGTTGTAAAGATTAGAAAGGTTTCTGAGGAGCCCACCTGCAAACTAGAAACGGCTCTGAGTTACCTCAGCGGTCTACCCTCTCACTCCCACAGCTTCCGGTTCACCTTTCCCACCCAGGAGAACTTCCGGTTTCCAGGCCGGAAGCTGGTCGTAAATACACCCGGGGCAAAATGTAATTTTGGGTTACAATAAAAAATTTTTAAAAAAACAGAAACAACATTCTGCAAAGTTTCTCTGATTGCTCAAGGTTTTTCTTTGTTTAAGGAAAATACCTATTGGCTTATCTATCTGTATTAAAAAAAAAAAAAAAACTTTGCAAGAAGAAAGAAAGATCTGATGTGTTACCTGTTGGGAACAATGGGAACTGTGTGGATGGGCACAGGAAAGACTAGAAGACGTCACTGAACGCCTTTTTATACTTTTTATGTTGAATCATGTGACAGAAAATTAAATGTTGATTTTTTTACGTGAATTAAGAGAAAAACTATAGCTATAAATATACTGATGATCAAAATGAATAAGCAAACAAACATACTGATGATTACACCTACTCCAGCACCTGATATTTCAGGCCTCCTGCATAGTTCTTGCTGTCCTGTCAAAATTTGAAAGAAATCATCCCTGTCCTCAAAAACTTAATCATATATCCAATACAAATCTATCTGGAACTCTTTTCCCTGACTCCCTTCTTTCAGGTCTTCCTCCAGGTGTGACCATATTAGGAGAACTTCCCCAAACACTCTCTATAAAGAAGTAACACCCATAAAACATACTCAACCCCTGCCTTCTTTTTTCTCTAGAGAGAGAACCATCTCTATAGAGATGGTTTATTGTCTATATTCTAGAAAAGAGTATCCATGAGCTATGTCTATTATCTGCTTATTGCCTATATTCTAGAACATGAGCTCCATGAAAATAGAAACTACTTTGTTCAGCTTTGTATACAAAATTCTTCAGAATGCCTGGCATATAAATGTCAATAAATATAGCCTTTCAATTTGGTGTATGCTAACTATAACAGCTATACTCTAACAATGACTAATATTTACTGATAATTTACTATGTGTCAGATAATGAGTTAAGTGTTTTACATATATCATCTCCTTTTACTATCCACAGCAACCCTTTTATCATATTATCATATTATATATTATATTATTATACTTTTTGCGCATTAGGAAAAAAGAGGTTATAAATTTATGAAGAGGTTAAGAAGTTCAACTTAATGACCTCTGATCCCCTTCTAATTCAATGCAAGTTTTCCAATGACTGGTAAGTATAAAATATAACCTGTTCCTAAGGAGAGGTTTAAAATGATTTTCAGAATTTTTTTGTTATCTCTTTTACTAAAATATTCACTACAGATATGTCTAGTTCGATGGAAAATACCCTGGTTTCAACTGAAGTGCCTATTTTAAAATAAGAGTTTAGTTAATCACTTTCAAAATAACCTCATCATTAGGTTAACAAGAATAATAATACTAAGTGTATCTTTTGACCTAGTAATCCCACTTTGGAGATAACATTCCAAGGAGAATAATCAACTAGAGACAGGAGAAGGAAGAATAACAATTTTTACAAGGGTGTTTATAGCCGAGCTCTTTACAGCAGTGAAAATTTTGAATTAATAATCCTGAAATTGTTGGATATTTTTATTTTTTTTAAGATTTTATTTATTTATTTGACAGACAGAGATTACAAATAGGCAGAGAGGCAGGCGGGCATGGCAAGCAGGCTCCCCGATGAGCAGAGAGCCAGATGCAGGGCTCAATCCCAGGAGCCTGGGATCATGACCTGAGCCAAAGGCAGAGGCTTTAACCCACTGAGCCACCCAGGTGCCCCTGTTAGATATTTTTTAAAACTACACGGTATATCAGTACATTCAAATCCTTCAAAACTTATTTAAAAAATAGGCTTCAATGTACAAAAATGTAAGAGAATTCAAGTATAAAATACAGAACCCAGCAATGGGTATAATGATTAAGGCTATAAATATAGCTGTGAATTCTGAGAATGATCAAAGAAAACTTTGGCACAATGTAACTCATCATTTATATTCATGGAATTATTTTTTCAATTGTTAAAGTACTTAACAGAACTTGATAAATTCTAAAGCCTTACTATTTTCAAGTTACAACTATGTAGACTTGCTTTAAGCTGTAGTAGAAATTTTCTTTTACACACAGTAAAAGAAGCCATGAAATGACCACCCTCGTGGTTCCTCAAAGAATTCCACATACTTCTGCCACTTGCCTGGCATATCCTTATAGTCGCCCTCCTGGCTCTCACCTCCCCCCAACTATCTCACCCCATTCTGAAGTTCTCTTAGTGTTTGCACTTGCTTCTCCCTCTACTTTTCAATCACCCCGCCTACCTAAAAACACATTATTCTTTAAACCTAGCTCACAAGTCTCCTCTTTGAAATTTCATCAACCCTTCACTCCCCTCCAAGCAAAATTAATCATCCCCTCCTTGGTACAATCACTGCATTCTATATATCTTTATTGTAGTATTTACCACACTGCACTACAATTATTTGCACTTTCTTTCTCATAACAGACGGTGAACTCCTTGAGGACAGGGACTCTGATCATATTTACTTTTAAATCTCTTAAAGACTAGCACAGTGAACAGCACATACATAGTCATTAAGAGCAAATGGCTTGATACAAATCCTGACTCGGCCATTTACTACTCATGACCTTGGGCAAGGCCCTCGATCTCTCCACATCAATAAAATGGGGCTAAGGATAATACCTATGGAGGCACCTCAGTGGCCCAGTTGGTTAAGTGCCTGGCTACTGGTTTCAGCTCAGGTCATGATCTCAGGATCATAAGATTGAGGCCCAAGTGGGTCTCTGCACTTAGTGTGGAGTCTGCTTAAGATTCTTTTTCCCTCTTTCTGCTCCTCCTGCTCCTGTGCTCTCTCTCTCTCTCTAAAATAATTTTTTTTTAAGATAATACCTATCCCTAAGGTGTAAATATGATAGATAAATTGCATAAAGTGCGTGATACCATTTCTGGCGGGTTGTAAGCATTCAGTAGGTGTTGATTGTTATCATTATTATTACCACTACTATTGTTATCATGACTATTGTTTCTAAGAACTCAGTATTGACTGGATAAACTAATGAATGAGTGAGCTGTATTTTAGTTGGCTATCAGGCATCTGAATCCCAAACCTAGTTGGTGGTAAGATCTTCCTCTTTTTTCTGTATTCTTCCATTTTTGCCTTTTATTTTTTTTTCCTCTGAGAGAGAACATGTGAGCAGGGAGGGGGTATGAGGGAGAGGGGCAGAAGGAGAGGGAGAGAGAGAATCCTAAGCAGGCTCCACACTCAACACAGAGCCCAGTGCAGAACCCGACACAGGGCTCCATCTCATGACCCTGAGATCATGACCTGAGCCAAAATCAAGTCAGTCACTTAACTGACCAAGCCACCCAGGCACCCCCTCCTTTTTGCCTTTTAGCTCTTGGTCCTCATTTCTTCCTCTCATTCAATCTAATATAACTTTACATATATCAGATTGATACGAAAAGTAAAAGCTTTCCTCACTACAAAATCTGTGTTCTTTTTTATGAATAAAATGTGAATCTTTATTATAATGCAGAATAATTTTTACACTTGACATAGATTAAGGCCTCTAATCCAACCCTAACCATAATTGTCAGAGAGTGAACGTATGTCATTTTTACTTGATGTAGCAAAGGGAGTGAGTGTATTTACATGTCTCCCAAACGAGATTCTCCATAATCAGAGCTTTCATATCTTATATTAATAGGCCTGGAGCTACTTAGAATTTGTCATGAATAAGCACAATGACTCCCTGGGAGAATAACAGGAGATAATATCTGCATCAAAGAATAATGTTATATGCACAGAGTAAATGAACAGGTTTCTACAGCCTAGGGTAGGAAACGGCTATAGTGAAAACAAGTGCTTATAACTTGTTACAGCTCCAGTACTTATCACATTTCATTATAGTTAATTATTTCCATGCTTGTGGGAAGGGATTGTATCTATTCATCTTTGTATCTGCAACCTCAGCACAGTGCTTGGCCCATGATATACATTGTAATAAATGTTTGTGGATATATACTAAAATTTCAAGTCAAAGTTGCATATAGCTCAAAGAATTTCATGTAATAGTTGGGAGCATCACAGATAGTGACAGAAATCTCTCTCTAAAAGAAAAAAAAATCTCTCTAAAATTTGCTGGATATATGGGTTTTCACTCTGACTTTTCACTTTGGCAATATATAAGAAGGTAACATAATCCATTATTTGTTGAATTTTAGTTGTCAATGTCAGGATGATGGATTAATCAAACACAAGATGTCGTGCCTGTATTACATATATGGTGAGAGAAGTGTATTGTGACCTTATGATTTTTTTAGCTTTATTTTATATATATACACTACATAGAAGGAAAAAATTATGTTATTTATATTAGAAAATTTGCATTTTCTAATTAAACATATTAATTAAACATATTCCCTTTTTTTCTAATATACTGGGTTTTTCTTTTAACTTCTAATTCAAATCTTAATGAAAAGCAATGAGACAAACCCAGCAAGTTTATGAAACATATCTTCTCTGGCCCCTCAACCAGATCCTCTTCCTGACCATTTATTTATATCACACTGTTATTATTACACCAGTCCCCCAGGAAATCAGGAGAGGAACTTCAGAGTAATAGTATTCTACTCTTTCCCTCTCTATCCCTCTTCTCCACGTTGCAGGACTTACGATGGATTTGGCTGAAGTAGGTGAAGGGAAGTAAAATAATGAATCGCAGAGTTTCCACTTAACCTATTAGGTAGATCATGTGACCCTTTAATGAAATGGAGAAGAAAGGAGGTTAACATTTTTAGGGGTGAAAATTGTTAACAGGATAACTTTGGCAACAAATAATTAAAAAATTGGGCTGCTGGAGTAGCTCACTCAGTCAAGTATCTGCCTTCAGCTCAGGTCATGATCCTAGGATTCTATGATCAAGCCCTCAGTAGGGAGCCTGCTTCTTCCTTGCCCTCTGTCATTCCTCCTGCTTCTCTCTGTCAAATAAATAAATAAAACCTTAATAATAATAATGATAATGATAATAATATACTTCAACTCCAATTGAGCCAATCAACAGATAGTAGGAAGTTAATCTCAGATAACGAGAAGTCAAGAGAAGGAGCCCTCCAGATTTGATTCTTAATGACTTAATGTCTTCTGCTCTACCTTTCAGTGGTTGTCTTTGTTTTGCCTTCCTCTGGTGTTAGCTCCATTCTCACAGTGGTAGCGAGATAGCTTTCAGTTCTGAGCATCATATCCAGGGACAATTATATAAGAAGGAAGAAAAAGGGCATATTGTCTAGTAACTGCTTGGAATGGAGAACAATCCTGCCAGCAGACATCACTCATCGGCTCAAACTCACATGCTTATTACCTTAAACCTATCACTGATGTGAGAAATGAGATAATCATGATTAGCTTAGATCAATTAAGATCTACTAGAACTGGGAACAGGGTCATCTTCCCCTGAGCCACAAGGTGAGGAGGGGTGTAGAAGACCCAACAAAATCAAGACTCTGACAATAAGAAAAAAAAGGGGAAAGAGAGTTGAATAGGCAACCAATAGCATCAGCTACAAGAAATGATTCTATTTTTGAAAAAATTAAGTTTATTATCTGTGAGACAGACACCTGAAAAATCAAGAAGGCAACAGTCTAAAGTATTTAGTCCCAGGGAATAGCTTAGATCACCCAGAGTATGAGAAGAGGGCCTCAGTTTGGTCATCTTTAAAGCATAGATGATAATATTACCTAAATTTTTGGATGACTTGAGAGTCAATTGAGATAATAAGCTTAAAGTACTAGATGCATAGCAAATACCTAGTATCTCTAATCACGTATGTTAACCAACATCTCTGATGACTCATTTGTACTATGGTAATACACAATAGAAAGATATTTTCCGGGACGCCTGGGTGGCTCAGTTGGTTAAGCAGCTGCCTTCGGCTCAGGTCATGATCCCAGCTTCTTGGGATCGAGTCCCACATCGGGCTCCTTGCTCGGTAGGGAGCCTGCTTCTCCCTCTGCCTCTGCCTGCCATTCTGTCTGCCTGTGCTCGCTCTCTCCCCCTCTCTCTCTCTGATAAATAAATAAAATCTTTAAAAAAAAGAAAGATATTTTCCATTAGGCAGGCCTCCCAAATATCACAGTTCATGGATGATTGCCTACTCTACCAACATTATTGCTCTCTCTTTCTCTGGTATGATTGCTATATGGAATATCTACCTGTTTCAATATTCTGCTTACAAAGAGTTACTAATATCATAAATGCACAACCAGTTTTCAAGCACAGTAAAATGTGCTTAATATCAGGATAAATCAACCATAATTTAATCTTGTATAATTACTCAAAATGTTTGTCATCCTCTTGATATCTCTTAGAGTCTTCATTAATATAACCTTTAATATTATTGGTATAACCGTGATGATATTGGTTAGTGTTACATGACATCATTATCACTACAAAGAAGTGATAGAAGATTCAGGAGGAAGTTTTATACCAAAATATATAAGCAAGAGACAAACATCACTAAGTACTTAACAGACTTACACATATACAAAATTCTTCCTAACAGAAACTCACTCTACTTTAAAAAGTTTTTCTAACAAACCATTCCTAGTGATTAGTATGCTAAAGTTTGTGAACCACCCTGTTAATAATTACTGCTGTAATAACTACTTTTGTGCCTATCCCAGCTTCAGATCATCCCTTTTTTCTGAAACTTTATTTACCATAACAACTTTTTATTCTACTTTGTCTTCACCAGTTGCCTAATACAACAAACCACATGAAACTTTTATTGAATATTAATGATTACTTATTAATTTGATTCATATGATTCAATTCTTTAGTCAAATCAATTTCATGAGAGAACAGATAAAACAATTTTTACACCATTAACTTAACAACTAGACATTGAACTTTGTATGTTATCATTAGATGACAGCTATTCTGTGTTGCCTTGACCCAAATAGTGTCCATTAATTGATTGTACTAGATATTATGATGTGACATAATGCTATAGATTTATCTTTATATTTGTAGATTAGCTTCTAGTTATGACTGACTCTCTTTAATGCAAGTAAGACCTGAAAGTCCATTATGTGAGCATTTTTTAGGTAATTCACTAGATATGGTATTCTTTTCAAATTGAAGATGTCATTTCTAGTATCTCCTCTCTTCATGGTCATAAATTCACTAACTAGAGCTGCTTAAACCACCAGAGAGAACAAGGGACTTGAATCAGCTTCATGTTCACATTGACAGTCAATTGTCCCAGAATGGAGTTACCTTTTGCCTAGGGCTTCAATACTAAACTATTCCTCTCTTCCGTAAGCCAAGTATTTTCCCAGAAATGGTGTATATGAGTTTCTCTGAAACTTCCACACTTTTCCTCCCTCTTCTTTCATACTGTGGTTAAAGATTTAATCTATAACTCCGAAACAAAGATTTACTTAAGCACTATCTGTGTTGAATTTCTTTGATGAATGAAGTAGGGATATTCTTCACTGAGTTTTTACATTGAGATTAAAAAAAAAAAAAAAAAAAAAGCTCCCCACTTTTGCTAAATAATGCTGGGGAATGTTAATCTCTGCCCACCACTCCCTTCTTCCTCCAGAACTTATTGCAGAATATAGATAAGAGATCTACCTGTTTTTCCCCTGACTCAAACTGTGAGATAATGAAGTAGATGCAGAAACAAACTATCTTAAAGGTCAGAAAAAAAATTCTAATCAGGAACAAGTAGTTCTGTTTTTGCAACCCTGGATATACCAACTCAAACGTAAAGAAACTTTTTTCTGTAAGAAGGCATTTCCATCACCCAACCTGAATAGCAAGCTTCTCCTAATACTCTGTCCCAAACTTAAAGTGAAACAATGAATGAGGTGGTTACCCAGATAATTAATCCAATTTTCCCTCCAATTTTCTTCGGTTGCTAATGTAGACATATTTTCAACATCTTACTTTATTCTGTTCATGTTAATGCTGTTTAAAATTTTATACGATGTTCATCATAGGTTAATACCATTTATATACCCATAGACTGCTTATAGACTTTTCAAGGACACAGACTTCCTTCATTTCAATCACAGTAAAACTTTATGACATTAATAGGAATTCCACGTAAGTAGGAAAAGAGTAGAAGAGTTCTTAAAACACACACTTCTATAAAATATACTCAAATTCTTGTTTCTGTCCTTTATTCATAGAGTTCAGTAAATCAAATCACGTGTATGAAACTGTACCCAAAACTTGGATCTGAGTTAAATAAAAAAATAAAGCACAAGGCCAACTTGAAGGAATTTTCTGAAAAAAGTTATTTGCATAAAATTTATCTAACATAGAAATTCGTGTTCTGGCCAAATGTGGTTTGAAATATCCTTCTTAAGTCAGGTAGGAAAAATTTCACAAAACCTAGCAAGAGAGACCTGAACCAGTTGGCGGAAAAAAATTGTACTATTTTTTTTTAAGATTTTATTTATTTATTTATTTGACAGAGAGAAATCACAAGTAGACAGAGACGCAGGCAGAGAGAGAGGGAGAGGGAAGCAGGCTCTCTGCTGAGCAGAGAGCCCGATGCGGGACTCGATCCCAGGACCCCAAGATCATGACCTGAGCTGAAGGCAGCGGCTTAACCCACTGAGCCACCCAGGCGCCCCTGTACTAATTTTCACTTAATTTCTACATCTTTATGTCTTTACCCCTCTACCTCCCAACCCCCCCACCCCACTCATGAGTAGCCCCCTGAGCCAGGGCAGGTTGCTCTGTGGAGACTCATGGAACTAACCACTATTACAATCTCTAAGACTGCTCAAGAGTACCATGAAAGAATTTTGGGGCCAGAAGGAAAGAAAATCCCCAATTTCAGCTATGATTCTTTCTTTGTAAAGATTTTATTTGTTTATTTGACAGAGAGAGATACAGCAAGAGGGAACACAAGCAGGGGGAGTAGGAGAGGGAGAAGCAGGCTTCTTGTTGAGCAGGGAGCCCAATGCAGGGCTTGAACCCAGGACACTGGGAATCTGGGACCTGAGCAGAAAGCAGAACTGAGCCTTTAACAACTGAGCCACCCAGGCACCCCTTCAACTCTAATTCTGATGGTAAGGCCAGAAAATTCAAATACTTTTCCCAAAGCCACATAAGCTATTACTAATTCCAAATCTGTGGTTCATTCTGTGGCCTACTCAGGGTCTAAGACTCATTTTTGGAAAGTCTTCTTTTCTTGCTATGAAATAGTAAACTAATTTGACCCAAGATAATAATAATGTTTAACTCATATTGCCCTATACGAACTTCCCATTATGTATATAGTTGATGTTGTGAACAGAAAACCATTTAAGGGGCGCCTGGGTGGCTCAGTGGGTTAAGCCTCTGCCTTCGGCTCAGGTCATAGTCTCAGGGTCCTGGGATCGAGCCCCGCATCAGGCTCTCTGCTCAGCGGGGAGCCTGCTTCCTCCTCTCTCTCTCTGCCTGCCTCTCTGACTACTTCTGATCTGTCAAATAAAGAAAAATCTTAAAAAAAAAAAAATTTTAAAGTCAAAAATTTAAGTTTATTTCATTTACTAATTGTAGCTATTTACGTCAAGCCAAAAGAGCTTCAGATAACATTTTAATTCTTATCGGTTTATATTAACATAGAGGAGAAATCAGCAAAAGCATGGAGAAAAAAAGCTAATCTTTCAAGTAGACTTTTTTTGGGTAGAAGACATCGCCCACCCCCAGTCCCCAGGTTCAAATCACAGAAGTGGGCATACAGGCCAAATGGTCAGCTCATCTTTAGGACAGTATGAACTATACAGGCCGAATGGTCCACATATCTTTAGGACAGTATGAACTGTAGAGCCAGAGCAGCATGAGGAAGAAAGAAGGCACAACAGAGAACTCTGATTTGATTTGGTAGGTCTAATGTGGGGCTGAAAGCTGGTGAAATTTGAAAAGCCCCCACCCCTCCCCACCACTTGATTCTGGGAATAAACCTTTGTTCACAATACTTATGGATAGGCAAATAAAGAAAAACCTTCGGACCTATGAAAATATTCTGAAATTCAGAAGTAAGAAACCACCTAGAAAAGGGGGTCAACCTCTTCCGTAAAGGACCAAATAATAAATATCTTGGGTTTTTCAAGCCATTTAGTCTGTGGCAACAAGACAGTGTTACATTGTAACAGGAAAGCAACTACTATGACCTAATACTCCAAAAGCCCCCAGAGATGCTATGTAAATGAAAGAGTGTGGCTGTGTTACAGTAACATTTTATTTACAAATACAGGCCCCTGAGAGCCTAGTTTACCTACCCTTGACCTCGAGTAGTCAGAAAAATGGCTCCCTCTAAACTAAATTTGCATCAAAAACAGGAGAAAAGATTAGCAATTTTCTGATCCTTATTCCCGGTAAGGTACAAGAATAAATTGCATTTATGAGATCAAAATAGGCATTCTTAAAAGTGAAAGAATTTGAGAATAGAGAAGATCACATTTAAAACATGATCACCACGTTTAAAATTGCACTGAAAGCAGGACACAACAGAAGTTGGAAGTAGAATTTGTAAAGTAGGAAGAAAACTCAGAAATTTAACCAAAATAAAGAGATAAAGGATAAAGGAAAGAAAAATACGAGAATAAGGAATACATACATACATGGAAGAAAGGGATATTGAATAAAAATTCCTAAAAGGAAAGGCAACATATGGCAGAGGAGGAATAATCAATGAAAAGAAAAACATCTTTCTAACACATATCAGGTGAAACCAGATACGGGCTGATAAATTGTTGAAGCTGAGTAATGACTTTATTTCCTTCTTTTTCTTTTTGTTTTCTTAAAGATGGGTAGGGGCTATGGGGCTGAGCAGGGAGCCTAATGTGGGGTAGTCCCAGGACCCTGAGATCATGACCACAACCAAGGCAGACACCCAACCGACAGAGCCACCCAGAAGCTCAGACTATTGTTCTTTCTGTTTGTAAGATAAGAACCATTTTTTCCATTTTTGTAAATTTTGTAAATATCCATAAGAAACAGAATTTTAAGTTATTATGAGCTTTTCATAATTATGATAAATACATGTTGATTTTTTAATTGTTAGAATAAAACACAAAGAAGAAATCTCACCATAATCCCACAACCCAGATGTTACCCTATTAATATTTTCATTGTCTATCCTTTTAGTGCTTTTTTTCTACCCAGATTTATGTTTATAAAATTAAGATTATTTTATACATATGCTTTGTATCTTGCCTTTCCTTGCTTGCTAAAATGGAAATCTATTCAACCTATGATTCCATTTTAATTTTATTGATTAGGTCCAGTAAAAATTAAATATGAGTTTGGCATTATTCTTAAGGCCCTACACACAGAATTCTTAGAATTTTGCAGCTAGGCTACAACTAATACGGCAGAAAAAAATTTAAACTTAATGCAAAACTTAAACTTAAGTATATAGGACCACTCAGTGATTAAAATACAATGTCTTGGGCGCCTGGGTGGCTCAGTTGGTTAAGCAACTGCAGTCACCTCAGGTCATGATCCTGGAGTCCCAGGATCGAGTCCTGCCTCAGGCTCCCAGCTTTGTGGGGAGTCTCAGTCTCCCTCTGATCTTCTCCTCGCTCATGCTGTCTCTCAATGTCTCTCTCTCAAACAAATAAATAAAATCTTTAAAAATAATAATAAAATACAATGTCTTGGGGTGCGTGGGTGGCTCAGTGGGTTAAGCCTCTGCCTTCGGCTCAGGTCATGATCTCAGGGTCCTGGGATTAAGCCCCGCCTCAGGCTCTCTGCTCAGGGAGACTGCTTCTCCCTCCCTCCCTCTCTCTCTGCCTCCTCCTCTGCCTACTTGTGATCTCTCTCTCTGTCAAACAAATAAATAAAATCTTTTTAAAAAAATAAAATAAATTTAATTTAATAAAAAATAAAATATGATGTCTTGAATAGAAGGAAGATTAAAGAAACCTATGTTCTTATGTGCAAGCAGTTGATATCAACTCTGGCTAACATAAGCAGAAAAAGAATTTGTTGGAAGGGAATTGAGCAGCTCACAAAATCGATAAGAAGCCTAAAGGAGATTCAAAAAAGGGGCAGACGCCAAGGAAGCCCAAACAGCAGGAGCCACAACCCAGACAAAACCAGAGGAGCAGGTTACTTAGGACAGATGCTGAGAAGAGTCACACCACAGACACAACTGACATCAGACGCTTGACACCATTGCACTCTTGCTGTCTTTGCTATTACAAGTAATTCCTTAATTGTTTCTGCATCTGTGTGTTACTCACTCAGGATACAAACCCCTGAGCTGGAGTGCCAAATTCTGGATCCTAAATAAAGTTTCCTATGCTGGCTGCCCGAAGCTCAGGAAAGAGAAGATCATGCCTCTTTTTGGTTTTAGTAGTGGAAGACAGGCCCTTGCATCCCATTAGGGTTAAACACAATAAGGAATTGCCCCTCAGTAGGAAGTGTGTGGGGAGGAATATATAGGAGGAAGAGAGTATAATATACATGCATAAATATGAAATATTGTATATATATATATATGTGTATATATAGAGAGAGAGATCTAGCCTTAAAATTCATGACAAACAGTGGCTATATGGTCATAACATACTCTTTGACTTTTAATATTCTCCTCTAAATTATGAAAGTAATATTTGTTCCTACTAGCTTCATTAATATGTTGTAAAGATAAATGATTTAATATCTGCTAACTACCCTGAACACCTTAGGAAAAGAATGCATTATAGATACAAGTGATTTTAATTAGCAAAACTATAATTAGTAGAGTTCATAATATCTGTCGCACCTCAGACATAGGTAACACTCAATAAATGGTACAAAGTCAAAGACACTGGAAACTGTAGGCATTTTCCTCTAACTACACTATTATACATAAACTAAGTTTTAAAACTGCACTAATTTTTAGTTAACTTTTTAAACTTTGTTTATATAAAATACTGTTCTAGGGTTTGGAATTGGAAAAGGGAAGAAAGATGCATAGACTGTTCAGTTGGTTGGATCTGTTACATTAATTTCACAATCTGTGAAGGAGTGGATTGTCCCTTGAATGGTAATGGAAAATTAGTTTCTTTATTTCTTCATTAAGACTGTGGGAGGAAAATTAATACTCACTTCGGCTTTTCCAAATTAATAGAATATATCTTTATTAAAATGATGAATGTACATGCCCACTTTCTCTTTGGTTGAGAGGCTCTCTAACTCATAGAATGACTGAACTTAAAGCTAAGCCTTAGAAATCATCTTGTTAAGGAAATAGAGATCCAGTAAGACTAAATTAGTAACCCAAGGTCACACAAGTAATTGAGGACAGAGCAAAACTAGAAACTGGGATCCCTGACTCTTAATCCAGTGCTCTTCCAAATTCTTCAACCCACTTAATGCAGAAGAAAAGAAAATTCCTTCATTATGCTTTTTCACATTGTTAGTATATATAATGTTTTCAGTTTCTATGCCCCAAGAGGTAGTAATCTCCTGTGCAAAATAACAAAAGAAAGTGTGTACCTTTTCCAATTTTCTTTTTGTGAGGTTCAGATGTAAGAAATACAACCCGTATCTTGGAAAAAAGCCAACCTTGAACAAAACTCTGAAGTGGGCTTTCTTTAATCCCTCTCTTCCCCATTTGATACCCTTCCACACACCAGGTTCCCAATTAACTCTTTCCCATCCCCACTGTCTTTCTTCATGAAAACTGCTCCTAGATTTTATTTCACCATTTCATACATAAACAGTGTGTTTGATACACACACATGCATCCAGCTGGGTGCACCCACTACTTCTTTTAGGAAATAAAACATACCATTGATATATCACCTCTTCTTTATCCTTCCTTAAAATTCATCTTCTCACCCATGCACAGAAGTAACCAACCAGTCTCCCATCATTTCTTCCTTTTCTATCATTTCTTTGATTTTCTTTACAGTTTTCCTACATGTGAAGGTACCCCTATTCAATACATTGTCTAGTTTGTGCATGCTTTTAAATTTTATGCAATTTGCATAAACATAAATATGTTCCTAAATTCCATAAATATGTTTTTTTTTCATTCAACATTTCATTTGTTAAACATTGTTTTATGTTGGGGTGCCTGGGTGGCTCAGTTGGTTGAGCAACTGCCTTCGGCTCAGGTCATGATCCTGGAGTCCCGGGATCAGCTCCCTGCTCGGCGGGGAGTCTGCTTCTCCTGCTGACCTCTCTACTCTCATGCTCTCTCTCTCTCAAATAAATAAATAAAATCTTTAAAAAAAAATTGTTTTATGTTACCTTAATGGACTGTTGACCTTTGAAAAATATGAGTTTGAACTGTGTAGGTCCTCTTATATGCAGATTTTTTCAATAAATACAGAACAGTACTATAAATGTATTTTCTTTTATAATTTTTCTAAATAACATTTTTCCTTTCTCTAGCTTACCATAGGTATGTAATAATACAACATACAAAATATGTATTAACTATTTATGTATTGGTAAGGCTTCTGGTCAACAGTAGGCTATTAGTTAAGTTTTGGAGAGTCCATAGTTACATGCAGATTTTCAACTACAGGGGAGGGAGGTGTCACCCCAACTTTTGTGTGTTCAAGGGTCAGCTGTATTTGTTTTCAGTGCTATACTCTATGGCATTAGATGAACATACCAAAATGAATTTATCCATTCTTCTATTGATGACCAACTCAATTTTTTTTTACTATTAAAAAAAAAACTGCCAAGAATATTCTTGTACCTCTATCGTGTTGCATGGGGACAAAAGTGCTCCAGTAGTGGAACCACTGAGTGGTAAGGTTATAGGCATCTTCAAATTTGAGATAATGCCAAATTGTCTTCTGGAGTTATTTTTACCAATTTTACTCTTCCTAACAGTAATCATAAGTTCCCATAGATCTTGCATGGAACCGGGAAGTGTAAGATTTTTTTCATGTCTTTTAATCAGATGGTAGTTTTATTTTATATTTCTCTGATTAAAAATGATAGTTGAGCATGTTGTCATATATTTATTGGCCATCCTGACCTCCTCTGAACATTTTTAGTGAGTTGTCTGTCTCTGTCTTATTAATTTGAAAAAATTATTAAAGGGGCACCTGGGTGGCTCAGTGGGTTAAAGCCTCTGCCTTCTGCTCAGGTCATGATCCCAGGGTCCTGTGCAGGGAGCCTGCTTCCTCCTCTCTCTCTGCCTGCTTCTCTGCCTACTTGTGATCTCTGTCTGTCAAATAAATAAATAAATCTTTTTAAAAAATTATTAGAATACCAATTGTTTGTCAATTATCTATTTTGAAAATACCTCTTATGGGTTGTCTTTTAAAATTTTTTCATTATGTCTTTTGCTGAAAACATTTTATTTCATTTACCAATATTCTTCTTGAGGATGTGTCTTGCTTAAAAAATCCTTCCCTTCCTTGATGTGGTGATGATGGTGATGATGATGTTCTTTGACATTCTTCTACGTGTATTTCTCAATGTTTTAAACTTTGGTTTTTATGTGTAAATCTTCAGCCTAAATTTATTTTTATGTATCATATGAGAACTGGATTTTTTCCTCATATGGATAACAAATTGTCCAAGTACCATTTATTGAAGAGTACTTTTTATCCTTATAATTTGCAATGATGTATTTATTCATATATTAAGTCATAAATTTCCCATGTTTCTGTTGCTGCCTTCTGGATTCTGTTCCATTGATCTATTATTTTAATATCACACTACCTTAATCACTATAGCTTTATGAGTCATGTAGTAATCTGGTAGGGCAACTTTCCTTCTACCATACTCTCCTTGAGATGTGTCTTGGTTATTCTTGGGTCTCTGCTTTTCCAAATCAATTTTAGAATTATTTTGTCAAGTATCCACAAATAATACTGTTGGAATTCTTATTGTATTATACTGAATTAGATTCTATTAGGGAGAATTGAACCTTTCTAACCTTGAATATATTATTTCTTTTCATATATTTAGGCCCTTCTTTGATTTCTCTCAATAAGACCTTATAATTGTCCCCATAAAGTTTATGTACCTCTTTGGTTAGATTTATTTCTAAATCTACTTCTATATGGAATACATTATATTTTGCTCCAAAAGTCAGCATTCAAAATTAAGTTATGCCAAATGGTTTTAACCAGGAACTGCAAATTCAATTATCTATGGAGCCAGGTTAAAAAAAAAAATTAATGTGGAAACCAGACCAAAGTGTAAGTCTTTAGAAGATGATGAAAATTATAGGGTCCCTACTCCACAATGGCTAATTGTTGTCCAATATTACCAGAACTTCCAAATATTCCAGGCTTGCTAGAAATTTCCTGATTTTTAAAACATTGTGTGGACTACCCATTTCAATCATCTTCAGATGACTTAAAATAAAGAATGATGAGTGAAATATCAGATTTCAGCCAACAAGTAAGAGCAGAAAGGAAAACAAGCCATGATAGTGGCTATAATTAAAAATGACATGGGCGCCTGGGTGGCTCAGTGGGTTAAGCCGCTGCCTTCGGCTCAGGTCATGATCTCAGGGTCCTGGGATCGGGTCCCGCATCAGGCTCTCTGCTCAGTGGGGAGCCTGCTTCCTCCTCTCTCTCTGCCTGCCTCTCTGCCTACTTGTAATCTCTCTCTGTCAAATAAATAAATAAAATCTTTAAAAAAAAAATGACAGATAATAACACAAGTATTAGCAAAAATGTGGAAAAATTGGAATTCATTGCTAGTAGGAATGTAAAGTGGTGTAGCCACTTTGGAATACACTTCTGTAGTTCCACAAAAAGTTAAACATAAAGGAAGAACAATAATATTGCATTGCAATTATCAAATTTGATGAGACACCAGATCTTGGTTATTCCTACCTCAGAAAAGAAGTAACAACTATGTAATGTGGTGGAGGGACTATTACTCCAATGATAATCATATTACAATAAATAAATGCATCAAATCAAAATGTTGTACACCTTAAATTTACATAACGTTGTATGTCAAACATAATTCAATATGAAAGGAAAGCTGGGGGAAAAAGTTAAACACAAGGGTTACCATATCACCCAGGCAAGTCCACTTCCAGATATATATATACCTTGAAAAAGTGGAAATACAGTCCACACAAAAACTCGTAGACAAATGTTTATTGCAACACTAGTCACTAAAGTCAAAAAGTGAAGATGATCTAAATGCCCAGCAACTGATGAATGAATAGATAAAATTGTCATATCCATACAGAGGAATATTATTTAGCCATATAAGGAAATGAAGTAGATACTGATATATCCTACAATATAGATGAATCTTGACATTATTCTAAATGAAAGAAGTCACTCACAGAGGGCTACATATTGTATGATTTTATTTACATGAAACATCCAAAATAGGTAAGTTCATAGAGACAGAAAGTAGATTAATAATTTCCAGGGGCTGGAGAAAGGGAAATTGAGATGTAACTATTAATGGTAGAGGATTTGTTTGAGGGTGGCAAAAATGGTCCAGAATGAAATAGTTGTGATGGTTTTGCAACATTGTGAAAATACTAAAAACATTGAACTGCGCATGTTGAAAGGGTGAATTTTGTGGTTTATAATTTATATCTTAATTTCAAATGTTTTAATTCACCAAAAAAAAAAAAGAAGAAGAAGAAGGAGGGTGCCTAGCTAGCTCAGTTGCTTAAGCATCCAACTCTTGATCTCAGCTCAGGTCTTGCCACAGGGTTGAAATTTCAAGTCCTGTATTGGGCTTAACACTCAGATGGAGTCTACTTGAGAGAGAGAGAGAGGAATGTAAGTATATACTGGGCCTTCCTCCAAAGTTACAATCTGCCAACATGAAGCTGGTTCTGACTTGGAGATTAAATAAATTCATCTGTGGGATGCCTGGGTGGCTCAGTTGGTTAAGCAGCTGCCTTCGGCTCAGGTCATGATCCCAGTGTCCTGGGATCAAGTCCCACATCGGGCTCCTTGCTCAGCAGGGAGCCTGCTTCTCCCTCTGCCTCTGCCTGCCATTCTGTCTGCCTGTGCTCGCTCTCTCCCCCTCTCTCTCTCTGATAAATAAATAAAATCTTAAAAAATAAATAAATAAAATAAATTCATCCGTAACTAAATGTGAACATTTGTGTTTCTATTATTTCCCCTTTTCTAATCACTGTTTTTAATAGCAACACTTTTGATATTGTACTTTTAGCCAGACCTAGTCTTCCAGATGGGATGGAAAAGTTTTATAACATCTCCTTATTTATTAAAAGTCTGTGACTTGTGCTGTTACCCTGTGTTGGTATGATTCTTTTTATCTTTACTAGTATTTCTTTTTTTTTTTTTTAAAGATTTTATTTATTTATTTGACAGAGAGATCACAAGTCGGCGGAGAGTCAGGCAGAGAGAGAGAGAGAGAAGCAGGCTCCCGCTGAGCAAAGAGCCTGATGCGGGGCTCGATCCCAGGACACTGAGATCATGACCCGAGCTGAAGGCAGCGGCTTAATCCACTAAGCCACCCAGGCGCCCCTTTACTAGTATTTCTAAAAAGAGATGGCCTGGGGCACCTGAGTGGCTCCCTTGGTTAAAGGGTTAAGCGTCTGCCTTAGACTCCGGTTATGAATTCCAGATCCTGGGACTGAGTCCTATATCCGGCTCCCTTCTCAGCTGGGAGCCTGCTTGTCCCTCTTCCTCTGCCACTCCTCCTGCTTATACTCACTCTCTCAAATAAATAAAATCTTTTACATTAATTAATTAATTAATTAATTAATTAATTTTTAAAAAGAGATGGTCTTTGTGTTTCCCTCAGGTCCCTGATTAGGCTCCTAACAGAGCTTACGACTTTTGCTCTGAACTCCATCATCTCCCACTTCCCCAACACCTCATCTTCTTAGAACACATGGACCTACACATCCCCCACCACATCTGTAGTTTCCTTGGACAATCCAGCTCTCTGAGGTCTCTACTTTTATACATCAGGTGCTCTCTGTGTGGTAACCCTTCCAGAGTGGAGGTAGCAATGGATATGAAAAGGGATTGATGACCACATCTTTTTTTTTTTTTTAAGATTTTATTTATTTACTTGAGAGAGAGACAGTGAGAGAGAGCATGAACGAGAAGGTCAGAGAGAGAAGCAGACTCCCCATGGAGCTGGGAGCCTGATGCAGGACTCAATCCCAGGACTCCAGGATCATGACCTGAGCCGAAGGCAGTCGTCCAACCAACTGAGCCACCCAGGCGTCCCTGATGACCACATCTTGAAGGCAGTTCTAAACAGACTTGTTAATGAATTTGATAAGAGATAGCAAAGAAGAAAAGAATCAAGGATACCTACTGTCTGATTTTAATAACTTATCAGCTAGCACTATCATTTTTCAAGTGTGGGAAGACCAGGGTGGGGGAAAACCAAATTTAACATGGTAAACCTGAGCTATGCATGAGACATCAAGTGGAGATATCAAGTCTAGATATTAGTCTGGAATGAGATAATATGTATCTGGAGCACAAAGGAAAGATTTGTGTCAGACGTATAAATCTGAGAGTTGTCAGCACATAAACAATATTTAAAATCATGGAAATGAACACAATCACCTAGGGAGGAACTATTTCCAAAATAATAAGTATTAGCAACAGGTTGTACTGTAATTTGTTTAACAAATCCCCTTTCTTTTTTTTTTTTAAACATGTGTCCCCAATGTTTTGTGTAACTCGTGAGTAATTTTTATATCCTCTGCAAATATTTACAACAATTTTTTCTAGTAGAAACCAGCTTTCCAAAAAAGAGCCTAACTCAGAATAGGCTTTGAGACCCAAAGTCAAACCAGAAGGAATAAGTATGAACAATAAAAGAAAGAAGTGGGGGTCAAGGCTAAGTGCTGTGTGGACAAGAGTTGGAGAGATGAGAATTCTTCCCCAGCATTGCAGAGAAAGTAGAAATGTCTAAAAGTAACCTACCAAGTTCACTGAGCACTTTTCAATTAAAAAAAAAAAAAAACACTCTCTTCCATCTTGCCTACATAATCTTCAGTAAATTCATCATTTTGCTAACTGTAATGCGGTGAGTTCTGTACAATGAATTAAATGCCGAGTCCTGATGCAGGTGGGATGGTTTCAAGAGGAGAAACTGTACAGACAGTACAATGTATCTGGGATACATTTTTTTTTAATGGCATTGCAATGAACCCCTTTAGAACCACATCTTTGACATGGTGAGTGCTTTGAAATGTGTAAGCCTGATGATTCACAGACCCGTAACCCTGGGGGAAATAATATATGTTAATAAAAATAATAAATTTAAATTAAAATTAAAAAGAACTACATCTTCGCATACACTCGGGATTATTTTTTGGCATAAATTTCTAGATCCTGGATTAAAAAGAATGGACCATTTTAAGGCTTTTTTTTTTTTTTAGATTTTTATTTATTTATTTATTTATTTGACAGACAGAGACCACAAGTAGAGAGGCAGGCAGAGAGAGAGAAGGAAGCAGGCTCCCCGCTGAGTAGAGAGCCCATTGCGGGGCTCTATCCCAGGACCCTGAGATCATCACCTGAGCTAAAAGCAGAGGCTTTAACCCACTGAGCCACTCAGGGGCCCGCTTTTTTAAGGCTTTTTTATACATGTTTCCTGACTGTCCTCCAGAAAAGTCGAACTAATGTATCACCAACATCTTAGAGTGTTCATTTCCTCTCATCTATTTTAATCTTTCTCAAATTAATCAGAAAACATGGTAGCTCATACGGGTTTTTTTCATACATTATTTTTTCCACATCAGTACATTCTCTATGTATTCTCTATGTATCAGCTCATACATTATGTTTTTCCACATCAGTTCATTCTCTATGTCACTGCCAGATTATTCTTCTTCTAGGGTTCCTATGACACTAGTCCCTGTTCAAAAATCTTCAATGACTCCTTACTATCTACTGAAGTAAACACAAATTCTTCAGTCTGTCATTTAAGACACCCTGCAATATGGCCTAATCACATATTTCCAATCTTATTTTATCCTCCATTCTCCTGCACATACCCTACAAATCCAGTTAAAATCATGTAGTAGTCATTGTTCTCCAGAACATGACCCATAATTTCTCATCTCCATGTCATAATAGTCCAGTGATGAAAACTCAATCATGAGTGCTTCAAATCTCCCCTCCCCTGCCTTTAGCAGATCCTGCTAATTAATCATCATACTCTTTCCCACTGAGCGGGGACACAACATCTCAATACAGTGCTGCAGATAACCAGATTGGCATGTGAGGTACAGCTAAACTGCCATCCCTCTAATGGTCCTTTCACTCAGTTGGCCTTCACCACAGGTCTTCTTGAATTCGTTGCCATATATTAAAGTTCACTTCAAACATTTCCTCTCCTACAAAGCCCTTCTTGATTCTACTCTCCTCCTCCAATTCTCTAGGCACATTACATAGCTCTTGTATGTCTTACCTCATTTCACCTTGTTTTGTTACTCATGTGCTGTTTTCTACCTATTTTGAACCACCTGCGTCTTAAGACAAAAAGTAAAGAATTCAGGTTCTGGAGTCAGACTGTCTTGGTTCAAATCCTGGGTCTGTCCCAACAAGCTGAACACTTGAGCAAGTTGTTTCACATCGTCAAGTTGCAGTGCCCTCATCTGAAAAATGGACATAATATTTGGACCTACTGAAGAAAGCTGTGAGAATTCAAGGAAACAGTGTAAGTCACATGCTTAGCTGAGTGGCACACCATATGGAGATTTCAGAAATGTTACATACTTCTCTAAAAGTTAAACATAGAATTACCATATGACTCAGTAATTCTACTCCTAGATGTAGACCCAAGGGTCCTGGGATCGAGCCCCGCATCGGGCTCTCTGCTCAGCGGGGAGCCTGCTTCCTCTTCTCTCATGCCTGCCTCTCTGCCTACTTGTGATCTCTCTCTGTCAAATAAATAAATAAAATCTTTTAAATAAATAAATAAATAAATAACCATATATTGTATGGTTCCATTTATATTAAAAGTCCTGAAGAAACAAATCTATAAAGAAAGACGTAGATTAGTGGTTGCCATGGGTGAGGGAAGGGGAAATAGGAAATAACATCTAGTGGGCCTACTTTTTGGAATGATGAAAACAGTCTACAATCAGATAATGGTGATGGTTTGTTTGCACAATATTGTAAATATACTAAAATTCATTGAATTATAAACGTGTGAAATAATTCATTTTGTATAATTTTTTAAATTTTACATGTTATATAAATTTTCACATTAAAAACTCTTATTTATATTACTACTCAACTTTGTATCCCATAGAGTGCCTAAGAAGATATCATTAAGAAAATGATTTTCTTTTAAAAAAAAAAAGAAAATCATTTTCTTTTAAAAGAAAAGATATTTAATATGGCCTTAAATGCAAAGGTGAAATTATACAAGTAGCTTCTATGAATTATAGTGACTATAATTTGCATGCAGAACAAACTGTAGGTAAATGGTATTTATTGCTCTGTAGAAATTCCAGTAGACTATGTCAAACTAAAGTAAAACAGTTCTAACAATCTCGGGATTACACTTGGCTAAAACACAATCTAGGAATACAATATTAATAGGGAACTCAAAAAAAGAAGAACTGTAAAATACCAGTGAGTATGTTAAAAAAAAAAAAGTTAATTAAAACAAGAGGCTATTTTAAACCATTTTTTAAATGTTAATATCCACTATTCACAATGGGAAATTATGACTTGGCTTGTCATTTCCCATTATATGTGGATGAACATATACATTTATAACCCTTTCTACAAGTTAATTTGACAGCATGTATAATACAGACGTATATTTACAGCTAGTGATGTATTCCAAGTACTACACTTGGAAGTAAAATTAGGGATTTTTTTTTCCCCTTGCCCTTATCCCCTACATTCTTTTACAAGAAACATTAAGTATTGCTTTTGTAATAGAAAACAACAAAAGTATTTCTTAGCCAGTTTATTTTTTTGAAGTCAGCTTTTTTTAAAACTTTCCTGAATAAACTAGAACTTTAATAAACTTGTTAGTGATATATCTAGAAAATTGTAAATAAGTAAAATATAGAAATCACTGAGGAGACATTAGATCTGCAATTAGAGAATGATTCATGGGTTATTATCTCTACAAATCAGCAACACAAAAGTGCAAGAGTTTAGTCGATGAAAATGGATGAGTCAATAGCCTCTTGTGATGTTTAAGGACAGAATCTCTACGTGTATTGAAATGAATTGCTAAATTGCCTTCTAAAACGGTTATTCCACTAGTGAGCAGAGAATGCCCTGCTTACCACACCCTTCTCTGTACTGATACAACCAGCAAAAGAAATGAGTCTCATTTTACTTCTTATCTCTTTATTAGTGAAAGTGAATGTTTTCTATGGCCCATTTATTGGCTTTTCATATTTTTTCTTTGGAGTATTGTCCGTTCATGCGCTGCATGTTTTTTAAGTAATCTTTTCCCTTGTTGATTTGTTACAATATCTTAAAAACTAAAGATCTTAACTCTTTATCTGACATATATGTTTTAAGTAGTTTTCCCAGTTTGTCATTTCTTTCCAACTTTAATAATGTCTCATAATGTGTAAAAATATTTGATTTTATGAGGTCAGCTATATTATTATTTTTTCTTTCTTATTTTTGCTTTGCTTTTATTGTTACAGAGTCCTTCTCAGGGGTGCCTGGGTGGCTCAGCTGGTTAAGAGTCTGGCTTCACCTCAGGTCGTGATCTCAGTGTCCTGGGATTGAGTTCCAAATCAGGGCTCCCAGCTCAGTGGGGAGTCTGCACCTCCCTCTCTTTCTGTCCCTTCCCCCCAACTCATACTCGTTCTCTCCCTCAAATAAGTAAATAAAATCTTTTAAAAAGAGAGAGAGTCCTTCTCAACTCTAGAAGTAGATGTTATCCACCTACATGTTCTTCTATTCTTTTATGGGACAATTTTTTCCATTTTAGTCTTAAAGCCATCTGGAGTTTATTTCAGAGTAAGTCAGAAACCCTTAAACACATATTTTTAATACAACAAAATTTCCTGTGACATAGGCATTTAAACAGTTTTTCAGAGTTTATTTAGAAAGGACTGGGTTCTGTGGAAACTTATTTTTTTTTTAAGATTTTATTTATTTATTTGAGAGAGAAAGTGCGGAGAGAGAGGGAGAGAGAGAAGCAGACTCTCTGCTGAGCAGGGAGCCAGATGCTGGCTGAGATCAGGGCCTGAGCAAAAGGCAGACACTCAACCAACTGAGCCACCCAGGCGCCCCTATGGAAACTTATTTTAACAGTGTCCTTTTGGAAAAGGTCTTTTTACTAATTAACTTCTATTTTACTTGGGTGTCTTACAAAGGGCATATATTGCTTTACTGTTAAATATATGGAAATTTATTTTTTAAAAAAAGAAACAAAAAGTATGCTCTTCATTGCATGAGAGGCTGATGTCATATGTCAGAGTCAGATCTTGAACTTCACCTTTTTGTGACTAAAAGAACAAAAGAAACTCCTCATGATTCATAGGGCGTGAATCATAAGCGTGAGATGATTAAGTGAAATTCTAATACCAGTGGGGTGAAGTGGAAATCCTACTGGGTAGAAACCAGAAATCCTAGTTTCAATGCTCTGCCGGATTCACTTACTAAATTCCTTTAGACAAATTTCTTAAAATTTCTGTACCTGTTTGTCAGCTTATTAAACAAAGATCTTCGTTGTTGGGAAAGACAAGCTTACGAGTTAACATAGTAAAATACTAAAGGCAACTTGAAGTAAAAATCTTCATGGACAGTGTTAACAATTGTAGTCATCCAGGAACTCAGGAAGCCTAAAATGTTTCCTCAGTTAATAAGTTTCCTCTCAAGGGTTCAGCGATTATTTCAAAGGCCCTATGAAGGGGATGGATTATCAGAGCTGAGCATTTTGGGAATAACAGACATTTCATGTTACTGATGATGAGATTGAAATAATATTGTATTTTAAGAAACCTAACCTTCCTTTTAATTTCTGCTACTGCTCTGCTCTTTTAACATATTTCAACTTTTTGAGACGCTGATTTTATATATATATATATATACATATATATATATGTATATATATATATGCTCATAAACAGAGGCATACTCCAAAAATTTATATTTACTAACATTCATGCAAATTTGTGTATAATAATAGGGACATAGGTAACCACATGCTTGCTCACAAGCATATCTTCAAGTTTATCTTCCGCATGTTCATTAAAAGAACTAATAAATTCAGGAGATAAGCAAATCTGGTAAGATGATTAAAGACCTCGGAGTCCACAATTCATAAAGAGATTTCTGTCTAATGTTATCTAGACCCCCAGAGAAACTGATGAAAAGGAGGATTTATTTATTACTTCATCCAACAAATATTAATTGAGCATCTGCCAGGCACTGTACTAGGCACTGAGGAAAACTACCAGGTCAAACACATGAAATTGCTGATATTCAGGCATATTTTTTATTCACAACAATGGCAATTTCATATAGTTCAACCTAAGAAAGTTACAGAAATTCCTTAGAGAGGGGAAAAAATAAGAAAGAAAGTTGAAAATGAAAAAAACAATTTTTTCCACAATAACAACTTAGAAGAAATAAGAGACAATGAAAGGGAAAACACCACTGGGGAATAGGAAAGAGAACATACAGACAAAAATAGAAGAGAATGGTAAAAATATACAACAAAAACTAACATAAATTCTTTTTTATTTTTTTACTGAGGTATAACTGACATACAACATGATATTAGTTTCAGACTACACATAATGATTCAGTATTTGTATACATTGTAAAATAACTGCCATAATAAGTCTAGTTAACATCCATCATGATACATAGTTACAAAAAAATTCTTTGTCTTCTGATGAGGACTCCTAAAACCAACTCTCTTAGCAAGTGTCAAATATGCAATACAGTATTCACTGTAGTCGTTGTCCTGTATGGAACATCCCCATGATATAATGGGGATGTTTGTACTTTTTGACTCCCTTTACCCATTCAACCCACCTCTCACCCCTTGCCTCTAGCCACCACCAATCTCTTTTATGAGCCTGGGGAGGGGGGGTTGTTTGTTTGAAAAATGAGTACATTCTTAATAATTAATTTAATTCATCCAGTATGTATTGAGCATCCAACACTATATAGCTAATTTCATGAAAGGCACAGTATGTGCCAAAAGAGAGAGAGAAAGAAAGAAAGAAAGAAAGAAAGAAAATATTTATATGGTTCTCCTTTAAAAGGAATTATAGAGGGTGACCGGGTGGCTCAGTGGGTTAAGCCTCTGCCTTCAGCTCAGATCATGATCTCATGATCTCATGATCTCAGGGTCCTGGGATCAAGTCCTGCATCAGACTCTCTCCTTAGCAAGGAACCTGCTTCCCCCATCCAAACCCCCTCTCCCCCGCCTACCTCTCTGCCTACTTGTGATCTCTCTCTGTCAAATAAATAAATAAAAATCTTAAAAAAAAAAAATGGAAAGATAGACCAAAGTGTCCCATGTTTTTTAAATCCTATATTCTGAGAAGGAAAAAAAATGAAAAAAACATTGAGGTGGTAAGAGAGCTCTAAGAGTGGAAACCATAGTAGAAATATAAACCCATATACAAATTCACTACAAATCGGAGAAAAAGATAGTAAAGTTGGAAAGAAATAAAACAGGAGTTCTGATAAAAGAAAAAAGACTCAGCAGCAATGTCACCTGATAACACAAAATAAAAAGTATAAATCAAGCTATCAGAGAAGAGAGGCCAATAAAAGTAAATCTAAAAATGGGGTAGTATCTCTTTTGCTACATAGAAAATCATGTTAATTTCCCACTTTGTAAAATTATGGGTGAACAAATTATAAAAGACATAATTTGGGTATACAGCCAGATTCTAAAATTTATAGATTAACATGATTACTTTCCTTTTAAGTATCATAGATTATATAAAAGCAAGTCATGCATGACTATTTAGAATGGGAAGAATCATTAGAAAATTAAATAAAGGCGCATAGCTGACTCGGTCAGGGGAGCATGCCACTCTTGGTCTCAGGATTATGGATTTGAGCCCCATGTTGGGTGTAGAGATTACTTAAAAATAAAATCTTTTTAAAAAATTGCCTAGGGGCGCCTGGGTGGCTCGGTGGGTTAAAGCCTCTGCTTTCGGCTCAGGTCATGATCCCAGGGTCTTGGGATCAAGCCCCACATCGGGCTCTCTGCTTGGCGGGGAGCCTGCTTCCTCCTCTCTCTCTGCCTGCCTCTGCCTGCTTGTGGTCTCTGTCAAATAAATAAATAAATAAAATCTTAAAAAAAAAAATTGCCTAAAGCCCCCTTTACCCTTCTATTGTTAAAGATGTTCAAAGAACCATAGAACTTCAGCATAGGAAGAAATCTTAAGAGTTCACTCAGCCCAAACCTTCAATGTCTCAGAAGAGGCAGAGAGAGTTTCAGAGAAGTGATTTGTCCAGAGTGATCTAGCGAGAGAAGAACGAACTTATTCATTCTTTCATTCACTTAGCAGTCAAGAAAGCCTGCTTTGTGTCAGGTGAGATACAGAGATCAATGAATTTTGTTCCTGGCTCTAAAGGACCTGTCAGAGTGGCAGTGGTCAGGGTGGATAAAGGAAAGCCATAAGCCTTACGAAAGCCATTAGTGTACATCAGTAAATGAAATAATACTTTAAAATCCACATTTTGTATGTCAAAACTCGGTTATTGAGAAATCTCATTTGAAAGCTTCAAGCCAGGGTGGTACAGAAAATAACAAAGGAGAATCCTTCACCAAAGAAGAATAAGCGGGATCCTGGTTTCTAGATTTCCTAACAGTTCCTCCATATGATGCGAGTCTTTCATCTATACCAGCATCATCCACACTGTGTTACTATCCTTCTTTGGGACAGACTAAATGAAAGATACTTAAACATCATCAGCTGTATAGCTAACAATGTATGATTTGTTTGAACTCCCTTTGCACATATGTGCATAGGAAGTGTGATTCTCCCACTGATGTCACATAATCTTGTGTGAGGAACAATTTGTGTTTAGTGAGAACATCATGATTATCTGAACAGGGGTTTACAAAAAAGGATACAGAAAAAAAATTGTCTCTCAGTCAGAAAGCAAGATTAGGATGATGAACTGAGTCTGATGAAGGAAAGAATTATTATAATTGTAAAAATGCTGAAGTCTGAACAAAGAGTGAGAGTTTTGTGACCAACTGTGACCCAGGTCCCTGTCACAGGCCCCTGAGGGCAGCTGGGAGCACGCCGATTCAAGTTTGGATGTGTCCTGTTGGGACTGTAAGGATTACCAGTTCTTTAAAGCATGACATATAGCTCTTATTACGACCCACAGCATGATGCAGAGCCAGGTGTCCATGAAATTGGATTACCTTTCACACTGCTCTTGGTTTTTATTTGGTTTTGCTATTAATCATTGTTCTTAAATGATAGAGTTAAATATGAGCTGTAGTCAAAAGTTCTTTTAGAGGGTTTTAAGCAAATGTTTAAAAATTAAATCTTGAGTCCCTTTGCCTATTTGTTGAATCTGAACATACCTGCACTTGGACCTATAATCAACTTTGAACAAGAGGAGTCTTTCATTTTTCCACCTACTGGAACGAATTAAAACAGCCAACAACTGCTGTTTAAATGTCAAGACTAAAATGTCAGAGAAACATCAAGTTCAGTAAGTTGCAGCTCCTGCTCCGAGTAGGCTAATGACACAGTCATCAGTGTGCCTTTAAGGATGTGGAGGTAACGTTACATTGCAAAACTTCATGGCCCCAACCTTCACATTTCCTGTCACAGTCCTTGAGTCAATCCTCTTGCCCACACAGTAAAGTGAGTTTCCATTTCATTCTTGAGTTCACACAGGTAAATGGGTGGGTATAGGCTTAAATTCAGAGATCCATTATCACATTAATCCAAGTCCACTGGGTGTTATACTTAACTAATGAATCACTGAACATTGCATTAATTATGTACTATAGAGTGGTTAACTGAACATAATATAAATAAATAAATAAATCCAAGTCCATTCATCTCATTGCTCTTTTTTTCTCCTCATTTCTTTTGAAATCATAAAGTGCTTTACCTACTTGTCTTCCACTGTTTGTTAATACCTCAAAAAAAGCACTGGGAAGAGTGAAGAGCCAGGCTACTATTTGGCCAATGACTGTTCAAGACCCTTTACTTCTTCATGCTTCAGTATCCCTCTTTGCAAAATGAAAATGATAATATCTGGCCCAACTCCACAGATGGCCAGAACAAAAGCACTTAAAATTCTTTGGAACAAAAGCATAGGAATATGGTGACTCTAAAAAGTAAATGGTACAAAATAAGAAAATGAACACAGCAAGTAAATAACAGAAGAAATTGTCAGTGCAGACCATGTTGTTACTGGTATTCTCTTTTCTTTCTTTGTCATCTAATCTCAAAATATCTTGTAATTCTATAATGGCTGAAGTTTGTATGCATACTGCCAAATACTATAATATTGTTTAGGACCCAATATTACAGGGAAACATTGAGGGATGTAATTCACCACTGAGAAACACTTTCATTTCTGTATCTGACTCCCCTCGCAGACTATAAACTCTGATATTTGATGAGAGCACAAAGCCTCATTTGTTTTGGTCCAAATATCCAGATATGTGGGTGGATGCATTCTACCAAGGAATGTCACCAAAGTTCACATCTGCTTATTCCACAGCATGAGGCATCTGACCATTTGCCTCTCTCAATATAGTGTGAAGTGCTTTTCCTCCACGAAAATTAATTGCTCCCATCCAGAAAAAGAAAAAAAATATTGAGCATGAACAACATAAAAGGTGCTCTGCTGGGTACCATGGAGGCTGTAAAGATGAATAAGTCAGTTCTTTCCCTTATGAGAACTTTATAGGCCCACATCCTTAGATATAGATTTAGATTAAATTCTCCTCCAAAACAGAGACCATGGTGTTTATCTTTGTATCCACAGGGCTTAGTGATGTAGTTTGGCTAAATGAATGAAAATAAACAGGAGAATGAGTGCTCTGATCAAGCTGCTTCCTGTTCTAGAATGTCAAACACAAATCATTTCTGGTCTCTTCTTCTGATGCCATTGCTTTAAAACAACAAAAGGATTAAAGAGGAGAAGAAGGATCTATCATAGAAACAAGGTAGAAGGGCACCTGGGTGGCTCATTGGTTAAGCGTCTGCCTTTGGTTCAGGTCATGATCCAAGGATCCTGGGATTGAGCCCCTCTTTGGGCTCCCTGCTCAGTGGGGGAGACATCTTCTCCCTCTCCCTCTGTTCCCTGTCTTGTGCACTCTCTATCTCAAATAAATAAATAAGCTCTCAAAAAAAAAAAAAAAAAAGAAAGAAAGAAAGAAAAAGAAAAAGAAAGAAAGAAAACAGGTTAGAGACAAGGTGGACACATGGAAACCAAGGATAAAGAAATTGGGAGAAGGAAAAAGAAAGAGCACTATCTTGAAGGAATCAATGAAGACAAAATTTCTGCAGAAAACCTAGGAAGAATTAATTCAATTCTAAATAATTAGGATAAAATAGGCAATAGTCTTTATGGGGAGAAAAAAGAATTGGATGGAAACTGAATTAAAAACTAGAATGGGGGGGTACCTCGGTGGCTTAGTTGTTAATCAGCTGCCTTCGGCTCAGGTCATGATCCCAGGATCCTGGATTCAAGCCCCCCATGGGGCTCCTTGCTCAGTGTGAAGCCTGCTTCTCCCACTCCCATTCCCCCTGTTAGTGTTCCCTCTCTCACTGTATCTCTGTCAAATAAATAAATAATAGCTTAAAAAAAAAAAAAACTAGAAAGGGGGAAAAATGTTCCCTCTGATTTCCGGTAAGTTCCAAGCCACTTTGATCAAAGCATGAAATCTCAAAGAATGTTTCAAAGAATGTTAACATGTCATTTGGACAAGGAAGGATATAAATGTTACCTGGCACAAGTCCTCTGTCCACCTGCTGCCTTCATTACTTGAGGCAGCAATTCCCAAACTCTTACCTTGTGACCTCCTTATACTCTTAAAGGCTATCAAGGGGGGCACCTGGGTGTCTCAGTGGGCTAGGGCCTCTGCCTTCGGCTCAGGTCATGATCCCAGGGTCCTGGGATGGAGCCCTGCATCGGGCTCTCTGCTCAGCAGGGAGCCTGCTTCCTCCTCTCTCTGCCTGTCTCTCTGCCTACTTGTGATCTGTCTGTCAAATAAATAAATAAAATCTTAAAAAAAAAAAAAAAAAGGCTATCAAGGGCCCTAAAGACCCTTTACTTATTTGAATTCTACCTAATGATATTTATCATGTCACATATTGATACTAAGATATTTTCAAAATATTATCTCAAATCAAGACAAACGGTGTACTTTTTTGTTATGTTTCCTCATAAACTCGAAGAAAAGTTCAAGATGTCAAGATAACCATTGATTTGAAAATAGTGAGGTTATCACTATCCTGACAGGTGTGACCAAAGAGCTAATTACAGAATTACTGAGAACATAAAAATCTTATTAATCTCTATAAAAAGGTACATAATGATACTTAAGCCTACAGCCATAGAACATACTAGAAAACACAGAATACCCATTCTATTAGCAAAGTGATGACATCATTCATGTCAAATGGCCTCTGGAAATTTCCACTGTACAGTCATGACACAAGGAAAGCGAAAAAGGCAAATCTTGTCTTATTACCATCATGGAATTAGTTTTGACCTAGGAGACCTCTTCACAGGATCTTGGTGCACAGTGAAAAACCCAAAGCGAAATGCCCGCGGGATGAGGGGCGGGGGGCGCTCTGCTTAGCACAGAGAACTGAAAATGCCCCCTGAATTCTCCAGCAGCGCCGGGTGGAGAGACCAGTCCGAAACCCGCCACCCGCGCACAGGGCGGGGCCCGAACTGGCTGCAGGCGGCCGGACTCGCTCGAGGCTCCCGGCAGAAGCCGCGGCGGCTCTGGAAGCACCTGCCGACTGCCCGCCCGCCGCAGGTAGACCGGCCCCCGGGGGGAGGAGCGCGGCCAGGTGCTCCCCAGGTAACCGCCTCCACCCTCTCCCACAGCTGAGCGCCCCGCATCCCGGGAGCCCCGCAGGAACTTACGGCCGCGTCCTCGCGTGGACCCGGCGCCCCTCCGCGGACCCCAGGCGCCTCCTCCGCCCCAACGCGGGAGGCCAGGACTGTCCCTGAGATTTGAGGGGCGCCGAGACGGAGGGTCTGGCGGCCCCAGGGACTAGCCAAGGACGGGGCTCCGGCCCGGGAGCTGCTGGAACATGCGCCCGGAGCCGCAGGTGCGGGGCCCGGCGGCTGGGCTCGGGCGGGGGAATGGGTCTCTCGGAGGGGCCACCTCGGCGCGCCCGGCCCGATTGGAAGGGAAGGCCGAGGGCCGCCCGCGGCCACCGGTGTCCGCTCAGCCGTCGGCAGAGTCCCGGGGCGCGGCATTTGTCCCTTAGGCACTCTCGGGCTTTCCCGGGCGCGGGTCGGGCCGGGCGACCGAAACCCGCGGGCCGGGCGCAGTCGCGCGGTTGTTTGGAGCGCGGCAAGTCGGTGACTCAACCCCCCAGCAACTCGAAAGTGCTGAGCCAGGGACTTTTTTAATTTTTTTCTTGTTATTTTGTTTGTTTCAGTTTGTTTGACAGTTACCAGACTATGTTTACACTTCTGGTTCTACTCAGCCAGCTGCCCGCAGTTACCCTCGCGTTTCCTCATTGCACAAGGAGTCCGAAGGAGTCCGGGCATGCTGGAGAAGAAGGTAAGCACGGCTCGCGTCTCCGAGCAACCCCCTGGAATGTCGAGACAGGTATTAGAGATCTCAAAGGAGAAAGTGTAGTCTTTGAAATGACATGCCCACATCAATCACAGAATCCTTCAAATCTCCTCTAGTTTAATTTGTGGTCTGCTTGGCAATGTTGTGGTTATGTTCGGTACAATTTATACAAATTTATTTCTATGAGTTACTTTTGATAAATATATATTTAAGACCTGGTTTGTGGTTCGCTGAATGGAAACTTCTGAAAAGCAGTGAGTGCCTTTTTTCTAGATGAGGCTGTGTGGTAATTATAAAGAGCCTAATTACTTGTGTTTCCTGGAAAGATGGACAGGGAATCCAGGATCTAGTCTGGACTTGTTATTAGACACCGGGGCAAGTTACTTAACCCCTTTGTGCTTGAATTTCTTCCTTTGTAAAATGATGGAGGTGAGGAGTGGAATGATCACTGAGGTCCTTTTTGACATCAACTTGTCTGGTTATCGGGGTGAAGTCAGATGCTTGTGGAAGATTAGGTTTGGGTCTTGCTAACCTAGAATTTCATCCCTTGTGGATTTCAAGTCATAAACAGACTGGTTCCTGTCCACATTTTAAAAGTCTAACCTAGAAACCAGAACCAAAAAAGGAAAAAAAAATGGCTTTGGCTTTAGCATCCTTCCCTTGCCTGGTCATTGTGCTTCCCTAACCCCGCACATTCCTGTCCCTTAATCCGTTTCATCAGATCTACTCTCAGCTCATTTCCATTTGGAGAGGATCTGTTACACTAATACTCCTGGATAACTCATTAATGACTAATACAGCTTGGTGTATTAAACCTTCCAGGTGGGTGTGTGTGTGTGCATATGTGTGTATTTTAAGATAGGACATCTTAACCCAAAGGAACCAAACACTGATGGCAGAATTCTAGGGAATTGGATAAGCTAGCTAATTAAACAAGGGAGAGATTTTGGAAGGAGATCCTTCTTGTTACCTCCCAAGTTCTACCACATATGTAAGTCCACTCATATATAAGACTGACGGTCCTTACTCAGTGGGAGCAGATGCTGATCCCCAGTATGCTGGTGAGTATATTCACCGATACACATAATGCAGACATAAAAGACATTCTCCAGGACATCAAAAACTATGGAAGGAATTCAGAGATCATATTTGACAGCAGATGGCTGGAAAGATCTATGAGGAATGTAAATGAGGAATCCTATCTATTTTTAAAGTTGAGTGTTCAGTTAGTAATGACTTTATTAACACATACTATGTGCTAGGCCCTAATCTAAGTACTGGAGATAGAGCAATGAAAAGACTATAATCCCTGCCCTGGAGAACCTCTTCATCTGATAAGAAGGCAAGAAATAAAGAGATCATCTCTGTAAGCTCTGTGACAGAGGTAGGAACAGAGAGCTTAAGAGCAAAGAGTAAGTAGCAGTCACTCTGTCTCCAGAAAGCTGTATGACACAGAAGCCAATAGTAAGTGGTGATATGAAAAGTAACCAGGAAAATAAGGGACCTCCAGCTGAATTCTGATAAAGCCCAAGGGTGGAGTTCAAATGACTCAAAAGGAATTTATTTAGAAAACATGGAGGGTCAAGAGAGAGGAAGAGAATGGAATATCTGGGTTGGTGGGCTTGAAAGAGTAGAATGCACAGACAGCATCTTGGGATGGCCTAAAATGTCAGAAACAGAAATGGGAAGAGAAGGGGCACCTGGGTGGCTCAGTGGGTTAAGCCTCTGCCTTCAGCTCAGGTCATGATCTCAGGGTCCTGGGACCAAGCCCCACATCAGGCTCTCTGCTCAGCAGGGAGCCCCCTTCTCTCTCTGCCTGCCTCTCTGCCTACTTGTGATCTCTGTCTGTCAAATAAATAAATAAAATCTTAAAAAAAAAAAAAAAGAAAGAAAGAAAGAAAAAGAAAAGAAATGGGAAGAGAACCTGAGGAGGCAAATACAAAAGGTTTGAGGTCTGTGTATCCTCCAGCAGGAGCCAAAGGGAAAATAGGACTTCTCACTGGAAGTTCTGGGTGCTTCTTTGGAAAACAAACAAATTCAGAGTTCCTTGGGATCCCAGTAACAAAGAAAGGACAATAGTCCTCCTACAATTGAAAGACCCTAGAGGACCCGTACCCAAGGACGCACTCACAGACCACTGGATGCAATAAGCAAGAGGATTTTATTCGGGCATGCTCGGACTCCCAGGGACACTTGACCAGGATGGGTCAGTGCCTGAGAGCCCCGATCTGTTTCGGGAGTCCCTTAATATAGAATTTTACAGTCCATTACATCAGAGCCCTCACTTTTCTAGCCAGTAATTTCAAAGCATTACAGTAAGGCCTACACACAGGTAGCCAATCCTTTAAAACCAACCATACATTCTGGCCAGTCACCGTTCAGGTAGTGTACAGTAGAGGGTACGTGTTGAATTGCACGTTTCTAACCTTTATCTGTATACGTGCTGAACCGCATGTCTCCAGCTAGCGTACGTGCTGAACCATACGTCTCCGGCCTTGGTACGGGTTGCGTCTCCGGCCTTGGTACGGGAGGCAACCCTTATCAATTTTACTTAGTAGTAGGGGAAATTCTTAACAGGGGAAGGGTATAACTTTATTTGATTACACAGCGAACGAGGGTTTAAGCAATTTTTCATTTCTTAGCAAAGCATTAGAAGCATTATTATACAGAAGCCAGAAACAGCTGGGTTAAACACAGATTTTTGCTATTCGTTATCCTGTTATGCTGCTTGCTGACTCCCTTATCTATGGTCAGCTGGCCACAGTTTCTTAGTTAGCATAAGCTGGTTATTAAAAGAATGTTAAAACTTATAGGCTATACTATAGTTCTGACCTGGGGTCCTTCACAATCAAAAGAGAGACAGGGGAAAATTTAATAAAGCACTGAAGATCTAAAGTTAATCCCTGACTGAATCAGAAGTTTCACAGTCAGGGAAGTGACACACAGCAGCCCCTGGAGGGCACATTTAATTCAGGGGTGAAGACTTTTAACTAGCGTAAGTATCATTTCAGGAACAATAAAAATGTTTATGATTCTCTTTCTTACTTACTTACTCTCTCTTTCTTACTTACTCTTTCTTACTTTATGGTTGAAAATAGTTCTATTGAGTCCCATCTGAAGGGCACAGAGTATTTTTAGAATTCAGATAACCTACTTGAAGGGAAGACGGATCTTGAAAAATTTGGCACTACTTTCTCCGCCAATAAATTGTAAAGTTCTGGCCATATCTGAGATTATAGCTTTACAGAAGCAACTTTCTAATTCTCCATTCTGAAATTAGATTCCATGTAGTAAGGACAGCTAACTTAGGCAGGCCATGAGTTACTTCCATCACTGGTTTAGTACTTTAAGCCTACTACAAGCTGAATAGTCCCAGACTATACCTATGAATTGCTCTCAATGGTAGAATTTAGGTCTGAGAATTTCTTCCCAATGTAGAAAAGTTGAGTTCATTCATTCATTTAGTGAATCATTTTTTGAGTACCTCATATGTGTCAGGTACCACATGTGTGCATACTTTAGTGGAATTTTTCTTCTAGTGAGGGGAACAGTGGTAACAAGCGAGTGGTAACACGCAGAACACACCAGAGGCTGGTGCATGCTGTGGAGAGAAGTGGAGTGTAATAGGGACACGGAGCGCCAGAGGTGGGTGGGTGCGGATGAGGTTTCAAGGTAACATTGAACAAAAATCCAGAAGGAGGTGGAAGAAGAAAGTTCTCTTCAGGGGAAACAGCTGGTACAAAACAAAAGCAGGAGAGAACCAGGCGCATTGGAAGCCAGTATAGCTACAGCACAATGTTAGAAACAGACTGGAGGGGAGTAAGGTGACCCCTTAGAGGGCCATGATGAGACCCCCAAGGAGAGGTGATGGTGACTTGGAAAATTCTTCATTTTGTCTCCATTTGGTGGTAGCATCCAATCTATAAGAAGACAAGGGAGAAGAAAGAATAGAAAGAGTTTACCACACTGGTTAATCACACTGTTCTTAAAACAGCTATCACCAGTGATCGCATTCTAGCTTCGCCTTTGGCTCAAATAGCCCATATATGTTATTTATAACTCAGAAATGTATATGCTGGAATAGTGCAGGCCAATAGAAATATAATGTAAACCCCATAATGAGTTTAAAACTTTCTAATAGCCACATTAAAAATGTAAAAAGAAGGATCCCTGGGTGGTGCAGTTCATTAAGCATCGGACTCTTGGTTTCAGCTCAGGTCCTGATCTCAGGGTCATGGGATCAAGCCCCACACCAGGCTTGCGCTCGGCAGAGTCTGCTTGAGACTACCTTTCCATCTCCCTCTGCTCTCCACCCTGTGTGCATACACTCTCTTTCTCCCTCTCTCGAAAAATAAATAAATAAATCCTTTTAAAAAGGTAAAAAGAATTGGTAATATTATATATATATATATATATATATATATATATATATATATA
>NC_081557.1:21005448-21078034 GCF_022355385.1 Mustela nigripes | reverse complement strand
ACACATTATATCTAAAATACCCTTTCCAAATATAAGCAATATTAAACATTGTGATATTTTACTTTTTAATTAAGTCTTCCAAATCCAGTGTATATCTTACATAAGTATAATTCATACATAGTATATGTATGAATTCATACTAGAGACATATGTCTCAATTCATAATAGCCATAGTTCAAGTGCTCAATAACCATATGTGCCTAGTAGCTACTGTATTGAACAAAACAGCTCTATAAGATTCAGATCTGTTTGGAAAAATGATTGACCAATGGAAAAAAAAAATATCTCGGACAAGGTGTGACTGTTCTCGCGGGGCTAAGAATAAATGGCGAAGCAGAGGTCATTCACAAATCAAAATTAGTCTTTCAGCCCCTGCTCCATCATCAGTCCTGAGCTGTCTCTCAGTTGCCCACTTTAATATATTCTTCTTCCATAGTAATGGTTAGCAGGGCGAAACACCAAGTTCTTTTAAGCATTTGATGCAGTTTGCAGCGAGTTTCTGAATTCCAGTCTTGGTAATGTGATCTGGAGCAAGATTTCTTAAGCGTTCTTTGTGCGATACCAGAATGAGTTTAAAGATTGTGGGTTTTGGAAATGCTGCCATGGAGGGATATTTTGGTTTTGTGTTACCCCGTGCTTAATGCTGTCACGTTTACCATTTACCTTCCCAGAAAAGGTAGAGGGAATCTTATGAAACACTGTAGGCCCATCTTTGGCGGATGGGGAGAAAGAGCCAGCTACTTGTTTAGGAATGTCTGAATGTCTGCTAATTAACCTTATAATTGCCTTATAATTCTATTAACTTAGAAGTTTAAAATTTTGCAAGCTTTTAGTACAATACTCTGCCCATCTTTTTCTCAGTCAAGATAATGGAGAGCCATCCCTTTAGAAGTAGAAGAGTCTGACCTGTCATTTCTTGAAAATGTAATTGTCTAGAGGGAAGAGTGATATTTAAATAATTTTCATTTATGCAAATAATTTTGGACATAACCAACTCAAGTGTTTTCTGGGCTTATGTTAATATTTATATTTCATATTTAACATTATTTTTACTGCTGCCATTTCTTTTTGTCAGAATTTAAAATCATACAGGGACACCTGGGTGGCTCAGTCCATTAAGCAGCTGCCTTCAGATCAAGTCATGATCTCAGGGGTCCTGGGCTGAGCCCTGTAGCCTGCTCCCCGCTCAGCCAGGAGACAGCTTCTCCCTCTGCTTGTGCTGCCCCAACTTGTGCTCTGTCTCTCTCTCTCTCTCTCTCAAGTAAACAAATAAAATTTAAAAAAAAAAACATTTTTAAACCATACCGAAAAAGTTTGGTATAATTTTACATCATAAGAATTATTCAGTTTTTCCACAGTTGAAACAGGAATGTTCTGTCCTATTTATATCAACTTTGAAATCTTTCTATTTCTTTATTAGTCTTCACAGCAAAAAAAGAAGCAAATCTTTTCATACATAGACACCTGCTGTATAATAGATTTGATTTGGAGCTCTTTACTCCCGGTGACCTAGAAAGAGAATGCATAGAAGAACTTTGTAATTATGAAGAAGCCAGAGAAATTTTTGTGGATGAAGATAAAACGGTAATTTGGCTGACAATGTTAATTGGCTGGAAATTTATTAAATCACACTTAAGAAAATGGCACTTTCAGTCATCAGAGATTTTATGCTTTAAATAAAATTGAGATTTTATACCTGTTATCCCTTTATACCTCCTTAAGATGCTAATTAACCTATTTAGACTTGGCTTTACACTTAATTAAATTGAACTTACAGCAATCGGCAAATTATCAGTTGTGTTGTGATTTTGTGTGTGTAGATGTTTATTATATCTACAAACAATCATAAAGTGGAGTGAATTACATTTTAGGATATTCTTTGATTTAGTTCTGTGACTCAGGCTTCAATCATTCTAGACTCAGAGCAATTTTTTCTACCAGTGACCTTATCATTTCTGATTACTGTATTTATTAACAATTTAGTATGTGCCAAGTGCTCTGCCAGAGACTGAGGATATAAATTATATATATAGTCTCTGCATTCAGGAGTTTATTGTTTGGTCTAGCTGTGTAATTTAAGGGAGAAGCTTTTAGAAGTTCTCCTTTGAAATATAATTAATCTGTCCATTAATCTTGGAACAGTATAAAACAAACAAACAGCATGGTCCCTGTTATAATCTGGCATATTCTTAAAGAATGTTAAGTGACTCAGATTCTTTACTTTTATAAATTAAATAAGCACAGCACCTTTTCCCCTTCCTCAAGAATTCCACTGTACTCTTTGGTCAATAAGAACAAGTAATAAGATTCTTATTCTTCAAATGCAGACATTAATGGAACTTAGTTCTTTTTTCTCCCAATATTGTACCCAGGCCCTCAATCTCTGCTAATATCTGCCACATCTTCTGGAGAGGGAAAACAAAGTCTATACTGTGTTGTTGTGCCAGTTGAAATTTTATTCTTTTTTTTTTAAACTCATTTTATGATTTTTTATTATGGTTCCTTAAAATCTGCCTCGTTCTCTCAGATGACACTGAAAGAATCTAGGGATGTCTTTCCCCAAATCAACCCCTTTCAATAAAATCTCCTGGCAAACCCAGGGCACACTGAGCACAGAGAAATTCAGACTCCTTTCCAAACTTGGTAATGGGTCCACTCCTTTAGCCCCCGCCTTTGGTGCTGTCATCGACTAATGTGATAGTTTTGGGGGATGCCAGTGGGGACTTTGAACAGGGACTCTGAGCAGGTGAAGGAAGAGGGGCAGGGGACAGTAGTAGAGAGCTAGCATGGGCAGTCATCCCCTGACCAATTCCAGAGTCAGAAGAAACAGCGGTAGGTGGCAATGCTTTAATTAGAGTGAGTAATGCCCTCCAGCTTGAATAAACTAATATCCTATCTGTGGCACATGCCAAGAATTTACCACCCCAGTCCAGGTCATTGGGATCCCATGAAATGATAATAGAACAATGAAATAAACTTGGAAAATATACCTTTCTCTTAGATGGCATTCTGGAAAGAATATTCGGTCAAAGGACCAACCACAAAATCAGGTAAGGCAAGAATTGATGAAATTTGATGTTCTTCCCACCCTTTCTCTATTATAATACATTTTAGTTTCATTGTTTGAGTTTGGCTATTGCTCAGCATACATGCCTTGTAAATCCTGGGATGATTTCTCAATTATACATTGGGCTATCTAAGATGGAGGAAGCCACATTCATCTTTACACACTGAAAATCAAGTTTGGTGAGATACTAGGGAAATGAGATAATAGGCTTAAAGGTGTTTTAAACAACTCAGCTAAGTCAAGACTTGCACAGAATAAAAGTAGGACTCCATTAGTTGCAAGTAGTAAGCTTAATGTTTTTTTCCTTTTTACCATTACAAGTAAATGGAATACTTCTGCTACTGGATAAATTAAGAGTGTTAGAATTAAATAAGTTCTATAGAGGGGAGATCTTTATTTTATCTGTATTATCATCTCTAGCTCCTTTTTAGTCTGGTCTTTTTTTGCCAGATCTTCCTTCATTCCCCTCAGGTGGAGCCCCAGCTATGAGGAGGACTTTATTACATTGCTCTGCTCGTGTTGCTTAGTATAGTTATCTCTGTATTTAATACCAAAATGTGCCTAGTTGAAAAAGAATATGTTGAGTCTTTTTTTTTTTTAAGTTTATTTTTTTAGTATCTTTACACCCATCATGGGGCTCAAACTCATGACCCTGAGATCAAGAGTTGCATGCCCTTCTGACTAAGCCAACCAGGGACCCCAGAATATGTTTGGTCTTGAATGCTATCCATTTAATATGACCTCTTTAAAGTAAATGAAACTTGGGGGCAACTGGGTGGCTCAGTTGGTTAAACGCCTTTGGCTCAGGTCATGATCCCAGGGTCCTGGGATTGAGCCCCATATGGGGCTTCCTGCTCAGCAGGAGAGCCTGTTTCTTCCTCCTCTCCCCTGCCTACAACCCCCCACTCATGCTCTCTCTCTCGCTCTCTCAAATAAATAAATAAAATCTTAAAAAATAAAATAAGTGAAACTATAACTAGGGCTTTTAGGAAGCGGTATTTACAAATTTTTATTGCTAACACAAAGACTTTTTAAAGAAAGCAGTATTAATAGATTCTTAATAGTATGCTTGGATCCAGTGTTATAGTTATTGAAATCATACGCAGTGCTTTTCAGTTGTTATACCTACATTATTTTATTGATTTCTCTTAAGATGCTAACAGAGAGAAAGTTGATGTCATGGGCCTTCTGACTGGATTAATTGCTGCTGGAGTGTTTTTGGTTATTTTTGGTTTACTTGGTTACTATCTTTGTATCACCAAGTGTAACAGACAACAATATCCCAGGTAAGTACCAAATAAAAATATTGAACTCACTATTATACATTCTATATTGTTATTTTAAAATGGATAAAAATGGCTGCCTATATTTTTTTGAAGATTTTATTAATTTATTTATTTGGCACAGAGATCACAAATAGGCAGAGAGGCAGGCGGGGGCGGGGGGGGGGGAGGCAGGCTCCCTGCTGAGCAGAGAGCCAGATGCGGTGCTTGATCCCATGATGCTCAGATCATGACCTGAGCCAAAGGCAGAGGCTTTCACTCACTGAGCAACCCAGGCACCCCTATGGCTGCCTATTTTTTAAATAAACATTTTACTCTGGAATAATTTTAGGTATACAGGAAGGTTGTAAAGATCACACAGAGCATTCCCATCCTCCCGTCCTTCACCTAGTTTCCCTCATTGTGAACATCTCATATTCCCACAGTGCATTTGTAAAACAAACCAGGCAACACTGGTACATTATTATTAACTAAACTCCAGACTTTGGAGCGCCTGGGTGGCTCAGTGGATTAAAGCCTCTGCCTTAGGTTCAGGTCATGATCCCAGGGTCCTGGGATTGAGTCCCACATCGGGCTCTCTGCTCAGCAGGGAGCCTGCCTGCCTCTTTGCCTGCTTGTGATCTCTGTCTGTCAAATAAATAAATAAAATCTTTAAAAATAAATAAATAAACTCCAGACCTTATTCAGACTTCACCAGTTTTGCCATTCCTGTCGTCCTTCTGCTCCAGGACCCGGTTAAGATACCGTACTGCATTTAGTTGTCATTGTCTCTCCAGTCCCCTCTGGTCTGTGACCGTCGTTTGGTTGCCTAATTTAACACTTACCTATACAACAAGATGATGCTATTCCTAAGATCCTTCAAAAGAATACAAGAGGATTCACAAGCGTCAGGTTGATTTTTTAATATTTCCTTCTCAAGGAGGAAGTAGATATGTGTCCCCATGTTGTTTCCAGAGGTAGGAAGTCCCATCATTTACTCTAAGTAGCAGGGTTAGCAGATCTAGCCATGTGGCAATCCAAATAGAAACAGTGTAACTAGCTTTTAAATTCCAACTATTTTTATTGAGACTTTAAATTAAATAAAGAAGAATAAAATAAAATGGTTACCACATGAAGATAATAGCCCATTAATAAAGCTTGATAAAAATTCATAAAAGCCTCAATTGTTTGGACAATAGAACTGAACATCCTCATTAAAATAAAAAGTTATTCTCTATCATCTCTATTATCTTCTCAGTAAGTAGATGAGTAAGTGTAAAAATAACCTTATTAAAAAAAAAAAAAAGTGCCTGGTGCTAAACAGCCTATTTGAAGTTGATGCCTACATATCCCTAGTTATACTTTCAAATTCTGAGAAAAGCTCGTGATTGTGACCAGGTGATAAAAGGGTATAGAGACCGAGGTGATGGCAGCACCACATTGTGAATTTAATTAATATTACTGAGTCACACACTTAAAAATGGTTAAATGTTATATGCACTTTACCACTATAAAAATTTTTTCTCTTTATGGTAAGGTAAGACTTTGGGGCAGTGGACATGGAATTAAGATTCATCTATTAGAGGATAAAACTAAAACCATGTGGCACCTGGCTGGCTCATCAGTAGATTATGTGACTCTTGCTCTCGGGGTTGTGAGTTCAAACCCCACACTGTGTGTAAAGATTACTTTAAAAACAAAAACAAAAATGGAAGCCATGAGAATAAGCAAGTTCTCTGAGTGTGATGAAAGAAAAGATGGAAAAGGACAGAGCCTTAAGGGGTACCCATAGCAAAAGCACAGAAAGAAGACATGCCGGAAAGAAGACAGAGGACAGGGGCAACATAATTGTAATTCTCGTCCCAAACTGAAATTCCTGAACAGTTCCATGAGGCATTAATATGACCTGTAGGCATGGACAAAGGAGTTCATCAGAGACCTCTGTAAATCCTATAAAAATGTGAGAAATGAGAGAAAGTAAATATGAACTTGTTTAATTGTTCCTAAGCCATCATCTTTTAAGCTGAGAGACTTTTATTAACTTCTCTTATTTAACACATAGGAAATGAATAAGGCTTTTCCATTTTCTAGGACCTTTGAAATTTTATTCAGTGTGGCTTTCTCTACAAGTGGAGGAGGTTTCCAGGACTTCCTGGAAACCCTCAGACTCATGAAGATCAGGCAAAATTTGTCTTCAAAACTCTTCTTGCCTTTTATATTTCTTTTCCTCCCCATTCATAAGTCTCACCAAAAATTTCATGTATAGCCTCATGCTTAATAACTGGGCTCAAGGTCTGTGATAGCACAGCCATCATTCAGGGTCCTCATGCATGGTATTTTCTTCTCTCTTCTCTGTGCTTTGCTTCTTTTTTCTACTTTTCTGCACCACTACATCTTCTTACCATAGGCCTTTTTTCTCTGAAATGTAGCTTCTTTCCTGCTGTAGGTTAGAAGCAGAATTCAAAGGTACAGGGAGCAAAGCAGTGCCACTATTATGTATGTTTTCTGTGTAATTATAAAATTTAAAAACCCTGAATATCTCTTATTTTGTTTTGAGACTTTATTTATTTATTTTAGGGGGAGGGTAAAGGGAGAGGGAGAGAGAGAATCTTAACCAGACTCCATGCTGAGTGCAGAGCCTGATGCAGGGGTTGATCTCATGACCCTGAGATCATGACCTGAGTCCAAACCAAGAGTGGGACACTTAACTGACTGAGCCACCCAGGCACCCCTAAATATCTCTTATTTTAAAAGCAAGATTAGTTATACTTAATGTTGGTACAGCATAATGCTATACAAATCAGAGATCATTTTTACATCTATTGTCTCAATGTGATCCTCAGAGCAATCTTTGATTTTAGGAGATGTTAAACACTAGGTTTATAAGACATTCTCTTATTTTGGGATTAACTTTTAACACTAACTAATACTTTTCATCTATTATCCCAAGTTCTTCCAGCAGAGTTTTTTGTTCTCTTTTTGTATTTTGCAAGTCTGGAGGTGGGGGAAGGGTGAGGAAATATTTGAGAAGAAAAGAGTAAAAAATAAGATCAATGTCAGAAAAGTTTGTCTCATTCCTCTGTCAAAACATGCCAAGAAATGGAAAACAAGATCTTCTCATTTCTTTGTTCCTATATGTTATGGAGGGAAATAGGCATACTATGATGTTTGTTTGTCCGAGTTGTTATTAGTGCATACTTCCTGATATCAATCATTTAAGATGTGTGTAAGAAATCACCATGGAGATTATTTAACAACTTCGATGTAATTATGGTATTGTTTCTATATCTTACATTTGGAAGTTGACATGGAAAAGTTTATTGGTTCAACTACAACATTTGTCTCTCCTGTTCCATACAAGCAAATAAATAGAACTTTTTGTCATAAGTAAATGAATGTGGCAAGTGACTAGACTACCAGGGATCTGTTCCAGATTCTGACAGAGGAGGAATTGTGTTGACCCCTCTAAGTAAACTTTTGAGGGATGCTCTCAGTCACCCCCCAACTATTGATGGGCTGACAATTCAGTTCCTAGATTTACACAGATCTTCTTCATTTCTCTCTCTCTGCAGTCACCCTCTCTTCCTTTATTCCAGTTTTATACCTCATGATTACCTCCGAGAGAGAGGTGCAAATGGGCCTTAGGTGTTCTAAGGTGCAAATGGACTGCCTTAGTTTGGGAAGTTTACAGTATTTTGAGTCTGCTTAACTGTCTCTTGCCAGGAAGAATATTGTAAATATTAATGAGAAGTTGGGGATTACCTATGAATTTTCATTATCTTAATTAGCCATAGTTCTAGGAACTTAATCGATGTGTAAGTACTTCACAGACAGCCAACTTTACAGTCTAAACAGATTGATTTACTAATGTATAAGTTATGATTCATAATTCAATAGTGAGAAGGGAAAACACGGGCTCAAAACACCAGACCCCTTATTGCATTTCAATTTTCATTGGCTAATGTAGCTGACAGAGTTTTGTGAAAACGGTGGGACTTGAACTAGGCCATATTTTTTTTGTTGTTAATTATTGGCCTTGGATCAGTGGAGTGGGGAAAAGACAATAATCTGAGAAAGAAAGGACAGAGAATTCATTGCATATATAAAGGAGGGTAAAGAAAGAACCTTGCAAGAGCAGAGAGCTGTAAAAAATAAGGTGAGACTAGAATGAGGGAGATTTTAAAAAGGAGGCATGGGAGTTGAACTTGACTCAGTGGAAAGTAGGCTGCAGGTTAGGCTTTTGTAGAGAAGAGGGACACGAGAGAAATACTGTTTAGGAGGGACGGACCAGGCATCAGGACTGCAGAGGAGAGAGAGAGGCATCCCCTGTCGTGATTATATCTGCGACATCAGTCTCCTTGGCTTGGAGTAATGCTGCCTTTCAACAAAAAAGGATTCAGTTTCACACCATTATTTTGAGAAAGTTCTCATTTAGGAGTGGGAGAAAAAGGGAATTTAGCATGTTTTGAGTCCTTGTTCAAGTGTTCCAGGCACTGCTTAGATGCTTTTCGTACGACATTTTTCTGAATCCACACAAAACAACCCTGTTGAGGTAGCTATCATTGTCCCCATTTTACTTCAAGGGAGACAGATAACTTGCCTTTGGTCACGAAACTATGAAATGAAATACACTTTCATATCCATGTCTGACTCCAAAGCTCTCAATCTTTCCTCTATACCAAGACTCTTTCAGAGGTAATGGGTAAAATAAAACTGTTGTTATATTAATAAATTGGGTTCAGGGGCACCTGGGTGGCTCAGTTCGTTAAGCGTCTGCCTTCGGCTCAGGTCACAATCCCAGGGTTCTACGATGGAGCCCCGGGTTGAGCTCCCTGCTCTGCTGGGAGTCTGCTTCTCCCTCTCCCTCTGCCCTGCTGGTTCTCTCTCTTTCTCTCTCTCTCTCAAATAAATAAAAACTTTTTAAAAAATAAGTAAATAAAACAAATAAATTGGTTCAGCTTTTATCAAAATAGTTGGGTTTTCTAAAATGGCCATTTTAACTTAAAAATGCTGCCTTTCTGGACCTAAATGCTGTCTCTCTGTTTAGTTCTTCAGCCGCCTACATAAGAACGGGCAGGCATACTCCCTCCATCATTTTCAGAAGACCCGAGGAGGCTGCCTTGACTCTGTCACCCCCTACAATGGAGGACACAGGATTACCTTCTTATGAACAGGCAGTGGCACTGACCAGAAAACACAATGTTTCCCCACCACCACCATATCCTGGTCCAACAAGAGGGTTTCAAGTGTTTAAAAAGTCTATGTCGCTCCCATCTCACTAAGCCCGCCACAGTTGTGTAGGAAATTCCTGTTATTTGAATGGTTCGTTTTCCCTGGATCAAAGAGACATGAAGAGACTTCAGCCCTTAATGACAAACTGCAAGGAGCAAAGGAAGAATAAAGCACCTGTGTAGGACGCCACAGCAGTTCTGTTGTCATCTCGCACCTGAACTTGGTCATTATCAGCTTGATAAGAATCTTATCATTACCAGTTTGATAAGAAACTTGGACTCCATCTCCTTGCAGTAAAGAAGAGAGCACTTTTTTTTGTTTATTTTCATGATTCAGAAAGTCTGTGTTATGGATGTCATCGCTAGAACTTGTGAACTATCCTTTGTACAGATAAAGGTTGTAGATTTCTTGTGTTGACTATAAAAAAAAAAGAATTTCTGATCATTAGATTATCTGAAGCCAGAATATTGGATCCACTCTTTATTAGGATTTCTTGTTGGTTGGAAATACATCATAAAACCAGACACTTCGATACAAACTGGTGACCTCCGTATAATCACTTGGTTTTGCATTTTAAATTATTGCATAGCATTCACCATTTTGTGTAGGTTTCAGTTGTTAACAGTTGCTGCCAGTCATGTTTTTTTATGAGAGTGGATTAAAAAGTCACTTGCTTGGGAGTTAGTTCTTCAGAGGGTACAGAGTTACAATGACAAGGATTTGCAAAGGTGGTTATACTATCAAATCTATAGGCTTCAAATCTAGGAGTCACTAGAACTTGATAAAACTGCCCATGCTACTGAAGTGTATGCACATCCATTTTCATGGCTAAATTATCTGTATATAACTACATATAATTATTTATCTTGAAAATGTGTTGGAGTTAATAAATAATAGTTCAAGAACCTAGAAAAATTAATTTACTCATCTGCTATTAAAATAATACTGACTAAAGTTTCCAGCAACCCCTTGTACCTCTTAATGTCTGGACCTAAAACCCCGCAAGTAATCATTTCAACTTAAACTATCTCTTCTAATTGTATATATGACCAATCTTCCTTAAGAATGTAGTAGAATATAAGCTATAAACTTCTGTAGTGAGTGTGTTTGCACACATTTATGTGAGTGGGTGTGGATGTAGATGTGAATTGTTTTCTCTTTGCAGGAACTCAAATATATACTTTACTCTTGAGAATAAAATTGAATATTCTGTTCTTGTTGTTTTGCTAGACATTGCATTTTCCTATTATTTAAGACCATTTTTAAAATTGTATTTGTTTTATAATTTTTACAGAAGTGAGATTAAAACCCACATGTATTTGGTAATTCCTTCCAATTAAATGTTTAGAAAGTATAAATTGTTACAATGTATATATGAGTGTTCATGTCTTTCTTTTAAGACATCATGATCTTAAGGCAGATATAAGCAAGACCTTAATCCTTACAGACTGCCAAACACTTTATCCTTCTAGATTTTGGGGTCTCTTCAGTTGCTTATCACAAAGAAATCATCTAGCAACATTTAGATATAATTAGGAAAAGTGGTCTTTTTATTTTTTTCAAGCTATTTAAACATGGAGCTTGAATTCAAAACCTTGAGATCATGAGTCACATGTTCCACTGGCTGAGCCAGCCAGGTGCCCCAGGAAAAGGAATATTTTTAAAGCCACCTACGTAACCTATAAAAATTTTACCACTGTGGGACACCTGGCTGGCTCTGTTGATGGAGCATACAGCTCTTGATCTTGAGGTCATAGTTCAAGCCCAACTTTGGTTTCTTTTTTTTTTACCATTAGTTATACCTTGACTTTCCTAAGGACTATTTTCTCATGTAACTTTGCACTCTGCCCTTATTTTAATTCTCTTTAAAAGGTCAGAGGCAGGGGTGCCCGGGTGGCTCAGTGGGTTAAAGCCTCTGCCTTCGGCTCAGGTCATGATCTTAGGGTCCTGGGATCGAACCCCGCATCGGGCTCTCTGCTCAGCAGGGAGCTTGCTTCCTTCTCTCTCTCTGCCTGCCTCTCTACCTACTTGTGATCTCTCTCTGCCAAATAAATAAATAAAATATTTTAAAAAAAATAAAAAATAAAAATAAAAGGTCAGAGGCAGGGGTGCCTGGGTGGCTCAGGTGGTTAAACATCTATGTTTGGCTCAGGTCATGATCCCAAGTCCTGGGATGAAGCTCCACTTCAGGATCCCTGCTCAGTGGAGACCCTGATACTTCCTCTCCCTTCCCAAACCCGCCCTGACTCGTGCTCTCTCTCCTGCTCTGTTTTCTCTTTCAAGTAAATAAATAAAATCTTAAAAAAAAAAAAATTGGCCAGAGACGAACTCTACTTTTCTCACTTTGTAGCAATCAGACTGAGGCATAGAAGGATAACTTGTCCTAAATCTAACATGTTGGTGAGAGCTAGGTTTTGAAGGAGCAAGCACACTTTTCCAGGCCCATCTCAGAATTATGCTAAAAGAACAGGGATCTTGTTACTTAATTCTAGGTGTGTATGAGATATTTATGACTGTCATACATATGTAAATGTATTGAGGTTCATCATGTATGTATATGTATTCTCATACACATGTATTTCTTAGGATGAAGAGAAAAATAGACAAGGGCACCTGACTGGCTCAGTTGGAGGAGTATGTGGCTCTTGAACTCATGGTCGTAAGTTCAAGCCCCACATTGGATGTACAGGTTACTTAAGTAAATAAACTTAAAAAAAGACAAAAAAAAGACAGGCTGTGTTGGGACATCTGAGTGGCTCAGTCGGTTAAAAATTTTTCTCTAAATAACCATTATGATGGGGAAGAACTATGTAGAGTGTTAAAACTGTTCCCTCGGGGGGCCTGGGTGGCTCAGTCCATGGGGTCTGCCTTTAGCTCAGGTCATGGTCTCAGGGTCCTGGGACTGAGCCCCGCATCAAGTTCCCTGCTCAGCCAGGGGTCTGCTTCTCCCTCTACCCCTACTGCTCCTTCTGCATGTGATCTCTTGCTCTGTCAAATAAATAAATGAAATCTTTAAAAAAAAAAAAAAGAAGACAGGATGTATCTTATTGAATCATAATTTGAAATATTCCTTGTACTTGTTTACTACCACGGACTTATAAGAGCCTAATTGTAAAGCTAACTTTAGAACCTATGACAACCCCTTTCTCCCAGCAGTAGCCTCGATTTGTTATAGGCTATTGCTAGGTGCAGAACTGTTGCTCTAACTTGAATTAATCCAGAATTCATCATTAAGACTGTGAAGTCACTGGTATTTATAGAACATCCAACGTTGAGCTCATAATACTTCATACAAAGGAAAATATGATATGGGACTACACCTTTGCACAGCAAAGGAAACCATCAACAAAACAAAGGAGCAACCTACCAAATGGGAGGTGTTTGCAAATGATATCTTCAATAAGGAGTTGATATCCAAAATATAGAGAGATTATACAACTCAACACTGAACAATAGAATTTAAAACCGGGCAGAGGAGTTGAATAGGCATTTTTCCCAAGGACATACAGAGGGCCAGCAGACACATGAAAAGAAGCTCGGCATCATTAATCATCAGGGAAATGCAAATCTAAACTGCAACAAGATATCACCTTATACTTGTCTTAATGGCCAGTCTCAAAAGGATGAGAAATAACAGGTATTAGCAAGGCTGTGGAGTAAAAGGGACCTCATGCACTGTTGGTGGGAGTATAAATTAGTGTAGTCATTGTGGAAAAGAGTATAGAGGTTCTCAAAAAATGAAAAATAGAAATACTAAATGATCTAGTAATTCCACTACTGGGTATTTACCCAGGAAAATGAAAACACTAGATACAGTTGAAAAGATATAGGCACCTCTGTGTTTATTACAGCATTGTTTATAAAAGCCAAGACATAAGTGGAACACAGGTGTCAACAGATGGTTACAGAAGATGTGGTATATATATAGTGGAATATTACTCAGCCATAAAAAAGAATGATATCTTACCATTTATGACAACATGGATGGACCTAGTGTGTATTATGCTTAATGAAATAAGTCAGACAGAGAAAAACAAATATCATATTATTTCACTTCCAGGCAGAATCTAAGAAACAGACTCTCAAATGCAGAGAACAAATTGATGGTTGCCGGAGGGGACAAGGGTGTAGGGGATGAGTGAGATAGGTAAAAAGAATTAAAAGGGATAAACTTCTAGTTATAAAATAAGTCATAAGGATGAAAAGTACAGCATAGGAAATATAATCAGTAATATTTAATAACGTTGTGACAGATGGTGACTACAGTTATCAGTGAGCAGTGAGTAATGTATAGCATTGTTGAACCAACATGTTATACATCTGAAACTAATATAACTTGGTTAGTTCCATGACTGGTAAATGCTTATAATGATTGAAAGAAAACTACCCGAATATAAAATTATTGGCATGTATTTATTTCTGTCTCATTCACCATTTTGCATTCCTGTTGTAACTTTGGTAGTGGTTTTTTTTTTATTTGTTTTGTTTGCACTTCTTCCCCCAAGAAACTGATTAGTGTTAACCATTAGATTTATTTTGATATAAACTTTGTATTTAATTAGATCATTATGACCCCTCCATTATAATCAGGAGATAATGGAATATGGGTATGAAAAGGGAATCGAAATGGAAAAAAAAAAAGACAAATACACATTTATAAGGTTATACTTTCAGTAAAGCATATAATTCTATACAGAATATTCTTTTTCCTAAGCTAAATAAATAAATAAAAGAGAACACAAACTGTGTCAAATTTTTGTGTCTGTTCAAAGGCAGTCCTGAGAGGGAAATATATAGCAGTACAAGCCTTTCTCAAGAAACAGGAAAGGTCTCAAATACACAACCTAACCCTACACCTAAAGGAGCTAGAGAAAGAACAAGAAAGAAAGCCTAAACCCAGCAAGAGAAGAGAAATAATAAAGATCAGAGCAGATATCAATGAAATAGAAACAAACAAAAAAAATAGAACAAATCAACAAAACTAGGAGCTGGTTCTTTGAAAGAATTAATAAGATTGATAAACCCCTGGCCAGACTTATCAAAAAGAAAAGAGAAAGAACCTGAATAAATAAAATCATGAATGAAAAAGGAGAGATCACAACCAACACCAAAGAAATACAAACAATTATAAGAACATATTAAGAACAACTCTATGCCAACAAATTTGACAATCTGTAAGAAATTGATGCATTCCTCAAGACGTATAAACTACCACAACTGAACCAGGAAGAAATAAAAAACCTGAACAGACCGATAACCAGTAAGGAGATTGAAACAGTCATCAAAAATGTCCAAACAAAGAAAAGCCCAGGGCCAGACAGCTTCCCAGGGGAACATTTTAAGAAGAATTAATTCCTATTCTCCTGAAACTGTTTCAAAAAATAGAAATGGAAGGAAAACTTCCAAACTCAATTTATGAGGTCAGCATCACCTTGATCCCAAAACCAGACAAGGATCCTATCAAAAAAGAGAATTACAGACCAATATTTTTGATGAACACAGATGTGAAAATTCTCACCAAAATACTAGGCAATAGGATCCAACAGTATATTAAAAGGATTATTCACCACGACCAAGTGGGATTTATTCCAGAGCTGCAAGGTTGGTTCGACATCTGCAAATCAATCAATGTGATACAATACATTAATAAAAGAAAGAACAAGAACCATATGATACTCTCAGTAGATGCTGAAAAGGCATTTGACAAAGTACAGCATCCCTTCCTGATCAAAACTCTTCAAAGTGTAGGGATAGAAGGTACATACCTCAATATTATCAAAGCCACCTATGAAAAACCCACCACAAATATCATTCTCAATGGAGAAAAACTGAAAGCTTTTCTGCTAAAGTCAGGAACACGGCAGGGATGTCCATTATCACCACTGCTATTCAACATAGTACTAGAAGTCCTAGCCTCAGCAATCAGACAACAAAAGGAAATTAAAGGCATCCAAATCAGCAAAGAAGAAGTCAAACTATCACTCTTCGCAGATGATATGATACTCTATGTGGAAAACCCAAAAGACTCCACTCCAAAACTGCTAGAACTTGTACAGGAATTCAGTAAACTGTCAGGATATAAAATCAATGCACAGTGGGACACCTGGGTGGCTCAGTTGGTTAAGCATCTGCCTTCGGCTCACGTCATGATCCCAGGGTCCTGGGACCGAGCCCCACATTGGGCTCTCCACTCAGCGGGTAGTCTGCTTCTCCCTCTCCCTATGTTCTTCTACCTTCTTGTGCTTGCTCTCATTCGTTCTCTCTCTCTCTCTTTCAAATAAATAAATAATATTTAAAATCAATGCACAGAAATCAGTTGTGTTTGATACACCAACAACAAGACAGAAGAAAGAGAAATTAAGGAGTCAATCCCATTTACAATTGCACCCCAAACCATAAGATACCTAGGAATAAACCTAACCAAAGAGGCAAAGAATCTATACTCAGAAAACTATAAAGTACTCATGAAAGAAATTGAGGAAGACACAAAGAAATGGAAAAATGTTCCATGCTCATGGATTGGAAGAACAAATATTGTGAAAATGTCTATGCTACCTAAAGCAATCTACACATTTAATGAAATTCCTATCAAAATACCATCCATTTTTTTCAAAGAAATGGAACAAATAATCCTAAAATTTATATGGAACCAGAAAAGACCTTGAATAGCCAAAGGAATATTGAAAAAGAAAGCCAAAGTTGGTGGCATCACAATTCCAGACTTCAAGCTCTATTACAAAGCTGTCATCATCAAGAAAGCATGGTACTGGCACAAAAACAGACACATAAATCAATGGAACAGAACAGAGAGCCCAGAAATAGACCCTCAACTAATCTTTGACAAAGCAGGAAAGAATGCCCAATGGAAAAAAGAGCCTCTTCAATAAATGGTGTTGGGAAAATTGGACAGCCACATGCACAAGAAGGAAATTGGGCCATTTCCTTATACCACACACAAAAATAGACTCAAAATGGATGAAGAACCTCAAGGTGAGAAAGGAATCCATCAAAATCCTTGAGGAGAACACAGGCAGCAACCCCTTCGACCTCAGCCACAGCAACTTCTTCCTAGGAACATCACCAAAGGCAAGGAAAGCAAGGGCAAAAATGAACTATTGGGACTTCATCAAGATCAAAAGCTTTTGCACAGCAAAGGAAACAGTTAAAAAACCAAAAGACAACTGACAGAATGGGAGAAGATATTTGCAAATGACATATCAGATAAAGCGCTAGGATCCAAAATCTATAAAGAGCTTAGCAAACCCAACACCCAAAAAACAAAGAATCCAATCAAGAAATGGGCAGAGGACATGAACAGAATTTCTGCAAAGAAGACATCCAGATGGTCAACAAACACATGAAAAAGTGCTCCACATCACTCGTCATCAGGGAAATACAAATCAAAACCACAATGAGATACCACCTCACACCAGTCAGAACGGCTAAAATTGATAAGTCGGAAATGGCAGATGCTGGTGAGGATGCGGAGAAAGGGGAACCCTCTTATACTGTTGGTGGGAATACAAGCTGGTGCAACCACTCTGGAAAGCAGCATGGAGGTTCCTCAAAAAGTTGAAAATAGAGCTACCTTATGACCCAGCAATTGCACTACGGGGTATTTACCCTAAAGATACAAACATATTGATCCGAAGGGGCACGTGCACCTAAATGTTTATAGCAGCAATGTCTACAATAGCCAAACTATGGAAAGAACCTAGATGTCCATCAACAGATGAATGGATAAAGAAGATGAGATATATATAGAATAGAATACTATGCAGCTATTAAAAAACCTGAAATCTTGCCATTTGCAATGACATGGATGGAACTAGATGATATTGTGCTTGGCGAAATAAGTCAATCGGAGAAAGACAATTATCATATGATGTCCCTGATATGAGAAAGTGGAGATGCAACATGGGGGTTTTGGGGGTAGGAAGGAAGGGAGACAAACCATAAGAGACTCTTAATCTCATGAAACAAACTAAAGGTTGCCAGGGGGAGGGTGGGTAGGGAGAGGGTGGTAGGATTATGTATATTGCAGAGGGCATGTGCTATGGTGAGTGCTGTGAAGTGTGTAAACCTGGTGATTCACAGACCTGTACCCCTGGGGCTAGTAATACATTATATGTTTATTAAAAAAAAAAAAAGTTTTGCATCTGTTAATAATGTGTTTTCTGAGTGAATACAGGGTGGGGTAAAAACTCTTGGAACCATTAAAACTCTTGGAGCAACAGTGTTCTCTGTTATCTTCGGTTTCCCATTGACCTTGCAAATTCTAACCAATTTTTTCTATTTCTCAGATAATTTATGTGTGTACATATTTTTCCTCTATGTACAAGAGAATTTCTTGATAAGAAAAGTTTTGTTAGTGTTGCTCAAAAGTTCAATTTTATATTATTCACATTGTTTTTGTTCTAATTGAATGTAAATTACATTTTCATTACTTATTACCTTGCTTTGAAATATTATGTATGGCACTTACACTATTAGAGGAGTGTCCAGAATTTCTGTAATTTTTAAAAACTAGAGTCTTTTGTAGATCGTGCCTATGTGGAATTTAGGATCATGTATGACATATATTGATGCCGTCAATCTTCTGTACCATGTGTTTCTACCATCAGTTTTTTTGTTGTTTAAAAATGTTTACCGGGGTGCCTGGGTGGCTCAGTGGATTAAAGCCTCTGCCTTTGGCTCAGGTCATGATCTCAGGGTCCTGGGATCAAGCCCCGCATTGGGCTCTCTGCTCAGTGCGGAGCCTGCTTCCCTTTCTCTCTCTCTGCCTGCTTCTCTGACTACTTGTGATCTGTCTGTCAAATAAATAAATAAATAAAATCTAAAATATAAATAAATATGTTTATCTAACAGTTTAAGAGTGTAAGGCAATCCAATACAAATATATCAGTATTTTCATTATCTGGGAAAAGCAACCCATTTTTTTGAATGCACATTTTCCTACAGCCTTGATTATATTTTGGTTTTAATGGATTTCTTATTACAGATACTTTTATACATGTAAATAAAGTTTATACTAAATAACTATCTGTTGCTTGTTTCTTTTTTTTTCCTAAAGATGTTATTTATTTATTTGAGAGCAAAAGTTCCAACGGGGGGAAAGGTAGAAAGAGGGGGAGAAGCAGGCTCCCCATCGAGCAGGGAGCCTGACGTAGGGCTCAATCCAGGATGCTGGGATCACGACCTGAGCTAAAGGTAGACTCTTAGCTCACTGAGCCACCCAGGGGCCCCTCTCTTGCTTGTTTCAGTTAAACATTCTTCTTACATACATACAAGGAGATCAAGTCCCCTTATTGGGCTCTTTGCTCAGCAGGGAGCCTGCTTCCTGCCCATTGCACCCCCCTGCTTGCACTCACTCACTCACTCTCTTTCACTCTCTCTCTCTCTGACAAATAAATGAATAAAACCTTTTAAAAAAATAAAATAAAATCTTTTTAAAAAGTATTCCTAAGTATCATACACATAAATAAACTCTGGTTATTATTAAATATTATTAATATTTTATATTAATGTATTTCTATATGATGTTAATGTAATAATATATTATTATATAATATAATAATAAATATTATTAAATATTACTTCATGTTAAACATTTAAACCACCTTATGTTGTTTTGGATCGCATTGAGTTATACACACGTGTTAATATTTATACTCCTTAAAATTACTTAAATCAGGGGAATGAGAAAACAAGTTAGGAGAAAATATTTGCAAAAGATACATCTGATAAAAGGCTGTTGTCCAGGGGCCCTCTGGCTGGCTCAGTCAGTTAAATGTGTGACTCTTGATTTTGGCTCAAGACATGATCTCAGAGTCATGGGATCCAGCCCTGGGTCAGGCTCCTCACTCAATGTGGCAGGCGAGAATTCTACCACTGAACCACCAATGCTCCTCGCTCAATGTGGAGTCTGCTTGTCTGCCTCCCTCTGCTCCTTGCCCCACTCCCGTTCTCCCTCTCCATCTCTCCCTCAAATAAATAAAACCTTAAAAAAAATAGACTTGTCCAAATTATACAAAGAACCCTTAAAACTCAACAATAAGGAGACTTAACAATCAGATTTTTTACATGGGCAAAAGACTCAAAGAGATACCTTACCAAAGAAGATGTATAGAGGACACATAAGGAGATCAAAATCATATGTCATTAGAGAACTGGAAATTAAGTCAATAGCGAGTTACCCCTACACATCTACTAGAATGGTCAAAATCTATAGCACGAATACTAAATGTTGGTGTGGATGTGGAGCAGCAGAAACTTTCATTCATTGCTGGTTGAAATACAAGATGGTACACTTTCAAAGACAGTTGGCAGTTTTTTTTTTTTCTTAAGATTTTATTTATTTATTTGACAGACAGAGATGACAAGTAGGCAGAGAGGCAGGCAGAGGGTGGGAGTGGTGGGGAGAAGCAGGCTCCCTGCTGAGCAGAGAGCCCGATGGGGCACTCGATCCCAGGACCCTGAGATCATGACCCGAGCGGAAGGCAGAGGCTTAACCCACTGAACCATCCAGGCACCCCAATCGTTGGCAGTTTCTTACAAAACTAAATATGCTTACCATTTGATCCATCCATTCTGCTCCCAAATGAGCTGAAAACTTATATCCACACAAAAACCTGCACATAGATGTTTACGACAGCTTTACTTATAACTTTCAAAACTTGGAAGCAACAAAGATGTACTTCAGTAGGCGAATAAACCATGGCACATTAAGATAATGGAATATTATTCAATGCTAAAAAAAGCAATGAACTATCAAGCCATGAAAAGACATAATGGAACCTTCAATGCATGTTACTAAGGGAAAGAAGCCAATCTGAAAAGTCTACATGCTGTCTGATTCCAATTATATGACATTCTGGAAAGGCAAGACTACAGGAATAGTAAAAAGATCAGGGGTTGTCAGGGATGGGGGTGAATATTTGGAGCAGAGGGCATTTTTAGGACAGTGAAACTACTCTGTATGATACTCTAATGGATACATTTCATTGCATGTTTGTCCACATCCATAAATTGGACTCCAAGAGTGAACTGTAAGGTAAACTATGGACTTTGGGTGATAATGATGTGTCAGTGTAGGTTCATCTATTAAAACAAATGTACCACTGTGGTGTGGGATGTTGATAGCGGGGGATGTCGTTCATGGGAGAGGGACACAGGATATTAGGAACTCTCTCTATTTTCCAACTGATTTTGCTCTGAACCTAAAACAGCTCTAAAAAGTAAAGTTTATTGGGGCATCTGGGTGGCTCAGTGGGTTAAAGCCTCTGCCTTGGGCTCGGGTCATGATCTCAGGGTCCTGGGATCGAGCCCCACATCAGGCTCTCTGCTCCGTGGGGAGCCTGCTTCCTCCTCTCTCTCTGCCTAACTCTCTGCCTGCTTGTGATCTCTGTCTGTCAAATAAATAAATAGAATAATTTTTTTAAAAAAGTAAAGTTTATTAATAGAAACAAAATAATTTTAAGGCAACAAGTTTCCCTAGGACCAATTGAAAGTTTTTTGAATACTTCTTTATATGCTCTTGAAAAATGAATGATTGGGGGGGGGTGAATTGGTTTAGTAATTATTTTTGTGTAATATTTTACTAGGCAAAGCCCATAAGTGAAATTTCAAGGGGTTTGAAAAAATATCCTAGATTTTGATTACTGTGAAAAGATTGTAAAAGAAAAAAGATTGTAAAAGATACAAATTTTTAAAACCACTTGGAACAGCCACATCATCCAAAGGAAGAACCTGTCCTAACAGTTCAGTGAATATGTTTCCAACAGACACTAATTTGGAGAAGTTTGAGGACTAGAACCATAAAGATTTAGGAAGTGGGGTTGATTAGAGACACGCTTACAAAATTAGTGCTGTATTATTTACCATACATTGCTGACTCTATGTATATTTTTCTCACTCAGGGGTTGGAAGAAGTGATGTAGGGGTCATGTTAAATTGTTTAGGAGGAAAGTGTAAAAGATAGAAGCCTGGGGCGCCTGGGTGGCTTAGCTCGTTAAGTGTCTGACTTTGGCTCAGGTCATGATCCAGGGTCCTAGAATTGAGCCCTGTCGGGCTCTCTGCTCTGCAGGAAGTCTGCTTATTCCTCTCCGTCTGTCTCTGCCTCCACTCCACTCATACTCGTTTGCTCTCTCTCTCTCTCTCTCTCTCTCCCACAAATAAATAAAATCTTTAAAAGATAGAAGCCTGAACTCTAGTTCAAAGTCACAAAAATTGGGGGCACCTGGCTGACTAGACTTAATAGCATATAATCTCTTGATCTTGAGGTTGTGGGTTTCAGCCCCACGTTGGGCATTGAGTTACTTAAAAAAAGAAAAAAGAAAGTCACAAAAACTTGATTCAAATTGGCCTATAGAACTGGGAAGTCTGGGGTGGTAGGAACAGTCCTCAGGGAATTGATACCTCAAGTTCTTCTAAACTAAGCTTGTCTGTGTTAACACTTTGCTACTGCACATAGACTTTCTCCATATCAAGGGAAGGGGAAAGCCACAGGCTTACATCATACCTGCTCTGTGACTGCAGAGAAGAGATCCTCTGTCACCCAAAGCCCACGTATTAAAACCCAGATTCTGGGGTGCCTGGGTGGCTCAGTAAGTTACAGCCTCTGCCTTCGACTCAGGTCGTGATCCCAGAGTCCTGGGATCGAGCCCTGCATCGGGCTCTCTGCTTAATGAGAAGCCTGCTTCCTCCTCTCTCTCTCTGCCTGCCTCTCTGCCTACTTGTGATCTCGGTCTGTCAAATAAATAAATAAAATCTTAAAAAAATAAAACCTGATTCTAACTGGCCAAGTGTAGGTCATAAGACCTCTCCTGGTCCAATTCATGAGCAGGCCTGGTTCATGTGCCCATCTAGGATCCAGCGTGCAGCATATTCAGACTGGAAGTAAAGGAGAGGCAGTTCCCCAAAAGACACTGATGCTCTTACTATACCTGGGCAATAGATGTTGAGCAAGAAAATCAGCAGATCTCTATATCACAATGAAAATTATTCTAAGACAAGAGGCAAGACCAATCAGAACTTCTTTTACCAAACCAGAGGAGGTGGGGCAGGGGCTAAAAAGTTCAGAACCAAGACGACAGTCAGAAAGAAGGCTATTAGACAGTAGCCCTAACCTCATTTACGTTTCAAGCCCATTAACACTTGTTGAACACTATTGTAGCTTTCTTTTGCTATATAACGAATTGCCATGAATTTAGTGCTTTCAAGCTACACACATTTATTATTGCACAGTAACTCTGAGTCAAGAGTGTAGGCACAGTTTACCAAGGTCCTCTTCTCTGGGTCTGACAAGATGGCAGTCAGGGCATTGAGCAGGCTGTGTTCTCATCTGCAGGCTTCAGTGTGGAAGAATCCACTTTCAGGCTCACTCAGGTTGTTGGCAGACGTCATTTCCCTGCTTCTGTAGGACCGAAGGCCCTTATAAGCTAGAAGCAAAAGGCCAACCTCAGCTCCAGAGGCTACCTGCAGTTTCTAGAAGCTGCCTGCAGCTCCCTGCACATAGGATTCATCAACAGGGCCACTTCATCAAGCCAGCAAAGACATCTCTGATGTGCGCCTGCTAGCAAAACAGAGCCTTACGTCATGCAACACAATCCCAACAGTGATATCCCATTTCCTGTGCTACTTTCTATTGGTTAGAACAAAGTCACAATTTCCACCAGCACACAGGGGAGGAGAGTTACAAAAGTGTGAGTACCAGAAGTGAGGGAGCATTGGAGATCACCTTAGGATCTGTATACCATTAACATCTATCATGCGCCAGTTCCTAGGTCAAATACTTTCGCTATGATCGTTCAGTTCATATGAGCATGTTAAAAAGCCTTTCAACTGTAAAGTGTTACATAAATGCGCTTAACACCTAATAGTAATATTGTTATTGTTTCTTGAAAACTTTGTAATGTCTCATTATTTACCATTTTCTTTCATCTTGTTCATTTTCCTATAATTCCTGACATTAATTAGTCTTGAACAGGTTAAAATGGTTATATCAAAAATAATAACATTGAGAATAATTTCAGGAAATTGGTCCTATTCCTCAGGTACCAAGGCATACACAAAGGTAAAGGAACTTCAAAAGAGTAGGTCAAACCCTAGTCCTTGCATGCCTCTGACTGTCTTCTTTCCTTTCACATTTGATTGACAATTTGGTTGTGTGTTGTGTTCTAGGTTAAAAATCATTTTCCTTGGCAGATTGCAGATTTTGCTCTAATATCTTCCAGCATCTGATTGCCATTAAGAATTCTAACAGCAGGGGCGCCTGGGTGGCTCAGTGGGTTAAGCCTCTGCCTTCAGCTCAGGTCATGATCCCAGGGTCCTGGGATCGAGCCCCGCATCAGGCTTTCTGCTCAGCAGGGAGCCTGCTTCCTCCTCTCTCTGCCTGCCTCTCTGCCTACTTGTGATCTCTGTCTGTCAAATAAATAAATAAAATCTTTAAAAAAAAAAAAAAAGAAAAAAGAATTCTAACAGCATTCTTGGCCTGGCTGGCTGGCTCAGTCCATGGAGAATGGAACTCTTGATCTCGGGGTTATGAGTTTGAGTCCCACATTGGGTGTAGAGAAAACTTAAAAATAAAATCTAAAAAAAAAAAAGAAAAAAGAATTCTAATAGCATTCTGATTCAATTCTTTTGCATATGACCTTTTATTTCCAATTGAACCTTCTTTTTCCCCTTAAACAATGAAAATTTGTTTTCCTACAATTCTGGAGGATAGAAGCCTTGAGAACAAGATCAGCAAGTTGATTTCTTCGGAGGCCTCCCTCTCTACTTGTAGATGGCCCTCTTCTCTCCACATTTTTGTATGGCCTTCCCTTAATATATATCTGGGTCCTAATCTCCTCCTCTTAGAAGAACACCAGTCATATTGGATTAGGCCCACCCTGCCCTCATGTTTCCTTAACTACCTCTTTAAGACCAGATCTTCAAATCTAGTCATATTCTTAGGTAGTGAGGGTTAGGGCTTCCACATCTAATTTTTGGGAGGATACAATCCAGCCCATAACACTGGTGTCCCTGCTTTTGTTCTTATCTCCTAAAGTCTAGTTTCCATCCTCTGGAGCCTTTTCAACCTTTTTTACCCCTGGTGATCTCCAATTCACAATTCTGAGGCTTGATGTAAGTTTTTATTTATTGTTCATGGCATCTAATGCCTCCTTTCAACATAGAGATCTGTATTCCACCCCTACTCCCTAAATCCAGAAAATCTCCATGTATAATTTTTGGTGACTTTCTTCTACTTGTTCCTTCTACTTTTTATGTGATTCCTAATGGTTGAATATTGGACTTCCTGAATTGATTCACTTTTTCCCATTTATTTCTCCATTTATTCTACATTCTGCATATATTCCTATACTTTAAATTTTAACTCTTAAATTTTAATTTTTTAAAGTTTTTTTTAAAAAACATATTTATTTATTTGAGAAAGAATGAGTGGGGCAGGGCGGACAGAGGGAAAAGGAAAGAGAATCTCATACAGACTCCAGCTGAGTGTGGAACCCCACAAGGGGTTCAATCCCACAACCCTGAGATCAGGACCTTGGCTGAAACCAAGAGTTGGACACTTAACCGACTGCACCACTCAAATGCACTTAACTTTTTTAAGATTTTATTTTTCTATATAACCTCTATTCCCAATGTGGGTCTCAAACTCATGACCCCAAGACCAAGTCACATGTTCTACTTACTGAGCCAGCCAGACACCCCAAATTCCAATTTTTTGATCATCATGTTTTCAGTTTCTAAAAGTGTCCTTTTATTCCCTGACTTTTTTTACATTTATAACAATTTTACTGGTGTATAATTTACATGCCATAAAATGAAGTCATCTTCAGTGACCTGTTCCACAAATTTTAACAAACGTGGACACCAACACAACGATCATCCCAACTGCAGAAATTTCCCATCTGTCCCTTTACCGACTCTCTAGCCACAGGCTACCTCTGATCTCTTTTCTGTTACTAAAGATTAGTTTCACCTATATTAGAATTTTACATAAATCAAATCAAATGACATGTGTTCTCTAGGGTCCTATTTCTTTCATTCAGCAGAATATCGTTGCATGTATTAGCAGTTTGTTTCTATTTATTACTGGATAGTATTTCATTGCATTGTATTTATTTATTCACTTGCTGATAAGCCTTTGTGAATAAAACTACTATGAACATGCATATATGAGTCTTGGTGCAGCCTTAAACTTTCAATTCTTTCAGGTAAATAGCTAGGAGTAGAATTGCTGGTAATAGGCAGGTGGGTGTTCAACTTTATGAGAAACTGCCAATTGTTTATCAAAGTGGTGGAACTATTTTACACTCCCTGTAGGAGTGTAAACCAATGGAATGGTTCCAATGGCTCCACGTCCTTTTTAACGCTTGCTATTACCAGTCCTTTAATTTTATGCACTCTGTTGGGTGTGTAGTGGTATTTCATTGTAGTTTTAATTTGCTTTTCCCTGATGACCAATGATATTGAGTATCTTGTTATATGCTTATTAGTCATTCATGTAACTTCTTTTATTACGTATTTGTTCATATCTGTGGCCATTTTTTAAATTGGCTTGTTTATCTTCTTACTTTTGAGTTAAAGGGTTTGTTATATATACCAGATGTAAGTCCTTTATCAGGTATGTGCTTAACAAATATTTTCCTCTAGGTCATTGCTTGCCTTTTCATTTTTCTTTTTTTTTTTTTTTTTATATATATATATATTTTTTTTTATAAACATGCCTTTTCATTTTTCTTAACAGTGACTTTCAAAAAGCAGAAGAGTCCAATTATAGCTTTTCTTTTAATGTTCGTTGTGCGTGTGTGTATCTTGCTGAGAAATTGTTATCTGCCCCACCATTGTAAAGATTTCCTGCTGTGTTTTTTATAGACATTTTATAGTTTCAGCTTTTACATGTAAGTCTAATTTTTGTGTGTACATGAAATTAGGATCAAGATTCCTTTTCTCCCTGCATTGAATTATGCAGTTATTTTAGCAGGATTTATTTAAAAGGTTATCTTTCTTTTTCCCCACCAAATAATCTAAATTATCTTGGAGACTTTGTTGAAAATCAATTGATGATGCATTTGGGGTTCTCTGTTCTGTTCCTTTGGTCTCTGTCTATCATAATGCCAATACCATTCTGTTTTGTTCAATGTAGCTTTGTAGCAAGTCTTGAAAATAAGTAGTATAAGTCCTCCAACTTTATTCTTTCCCTGAATAATCTGGACTAATCAAGGCACTTTACATTTCCATATATATTTTAGAATCAGCTTGTCAACTTCTAAATCAAAATACTTCTAGGAATTTTATGGGATTGTATTTAATTTGTAGAAAAGTTTAAAGAGAATCGACCTCTTAACAATGGTGAGTCCTCCAGTCCATGATATATTTTTCAAGATACTGAAGCCTTTTAAATTTCTCTTAGCAATGTTCATAGGTCCCAGTGTATAAGTGTTGCATATATTTTGTTAAATTCATCTTTAAGTAGTTCATGTATTTTTATACTATTCTGAGTGTTATTTTAAAAATTTAATTTCCAATTCCTTGGTATATACACAAGAGAATTAAAAATATATGCTCACACAAAAATTGTGTACAAATATTCATAGCAGCATTGTTCATAATAATCAAAAAGTAGAAACATCCAAATGTCCATCAACCTATGAGTGAATACACAAATTTGGTGTGTCCATGCATGGAATATTATTCAGTGGCAAACAGCACAAAATATGGATATATGCTGCAACATTGATGAACCTTGAGAACACTATGGTAAGTAGAAGAAGTTAGACACAAAAAGGCCACATATAGCAGGTGTAGCCACTCTTGAAACAGTATGGAGCTTCCTCAAAAAATCAAATATAGAACTATTCTATGACCCAGCAATTGCACTACCAGGAACTTATCCAAAGGATACAAAAATACTGGTTCTCGAAGTGGCACATGCACCCCAATGTTTATAGCAGCATTATTAACAATAACCAAATTATGGAATGAGTCCAAATGTCCATTGACTGATGAATGGATAAAGAAGATGTGGTATAGGTACACAATGGAATATTACTCAGCCATCAAAAAGAATGAAGTCTTGCGGGGGCACCTGGGTGGCTCAGTGGCCTCTGCCTTCAGCTCAGGTCATGATCCCAGGGTCCTGGGATCGAGCCCCACATCGGGCTGTCTGCTCAGCAGGGAGCCTGCTTCCTCCTCTCTCTCTGCCTGCCTCTCTGCCTACTTGTGATCTCTGTCTGTCAAATAAATAAATAAAATCTTTAAAAAAAAAAAGAATGAAATCTTGCCAATTGCAATGACGTGGATGGAGCAACAGTGCAATATGCTAAGTGAAATAAGTCATTCAGAGAAAGACGAATACTGTATAATTTCACTCATGTGTGGAATTTAAGAAACAAAATAGATAAACATAGGGGAAGGGGAAAAAGAGAGGGAATCAAACCATGAGGTTCTCTTAACTCTAGAGAACAAACTGAGAGTCGATGGAAGGAGGTGGGTGGAAGATGGGCTAATGGGTGATAGGCACTAAGGAGGGCACTTGTTGTGATGAACACTGGTGTTATTTAGTGATGAATCACTAAATCTTCCTCCTGAAACCAATATTACCCTATATGTTAACTAACTAGAATTTGCATAAAAACTTGAAACAGAGAAACAGAAAATCCACACATAGTATATGATCCCATTTATGTGAAATGTCCAGAATAGGCAAATCCATAGAAACAGGGAGTAGATTACTGGCTCTCAGGGATTAGAGGAAAGAGGAACTGGGGAGTGTGTGCTGATGGATGTGAGGGATTTGGGGGGAGGGTTGTAAATGTTCTAGAATGAGATAGTGGTGATGGTTGCACAATCTTGTGAATATACTCAAGCCCACTTTTGTATACTTTAAAATGGTGAATTCTATGGTTGTGAATTATGTTTTAATTTTTTTAAATCTCATTTTCTAATTGTTTATTGTTACTATATAGATATATAATTTTTAAATTTGTTGGCCTTGTATCTTGTGATCTTGCCAAATTCAACTGTCTATTTTTTACAGAAAATTCCATAAGATTTTCTATGATGTAATCATGACATTCCCAAACAAAGATAATCTTACTTTTTTATATTTTCCTCACCTTATTGTACCAGCTAAACCTCTAGTGCAAGCTTAGATAAAATGGTGTGCAGGAGAAAGAGAGACTGAAAGAAAATGTGGCAAATGTCAACATTTATGAAATGATATAAAGGTATTCTTCATACTACTCTTTGACCAGTCTTAAAAAAGTTTTTTAAAAGGTTTTATTTATTTATTTGACAGACATAGATCACAAGTAGGCAGAGAGGCAGGCAGAGAGAGAAGGGGGCAAGCAGGCTCCCTGCTGAGCAGAGAGCCTGATGCGGGCCTTGATCCCAGGACCTTGAGATCATGACGTGAGCTGAAGGCAGAGGCTTTAACCCACTGAGCCACCCAGGTGCCCCTTCTTTGACCTTCTTTATGTAAAAAAAACAAACAAAAAAAAAAAAGTTTAAAGAAAACCCCAAAACTATGTGCCTAGCACTGTTCTAAGCATATATGAAATTATTTATTTTCTCAACACTTCTGTGAAGCAGCTATTATTACCTAGTTTTATAAAGAGGAAACTGAGAATGAGAAAGGTTAAGTAGCTTATCCAAGGTCACCCAGTAAGCAGCAGAAGCAATATTGGAATCAAAGAAGCCTAGCTCTTAACCTCTATGCTGTTCTGTCTCTCCAAAGAGTACCTCTTTAGTTTTGTTTTGTTTACAAGGACATTCATAGGTACTCTCATAATGTCAGCCCTTCTCACTTATTTCATTTCTATTAGGTTAAGTTTCTTAACCACAGTTGCTCTTAATCTCAGATTTTTGTTTTGTATATTCATTGTAAATTGGGACAGCTGGAGAAGACCCATTGAACTTTATTGACTTTGATAGATAAGTGTCTGAAAAAATTGGCGGGCAATATTTGGTAATTGGTAGGCATCTCCAATCAAGATGGCAGAGAAGGTGAGGATGCCCAGGTCACAAAGATGCCTCAGATAGAGCTTGGGGCAAAAAGACTTAGGTCTAAAACTAACTGTTAAAAGAAAAGGGCCCAGTTGTAATTCGAAGCTCCTCAATACTATAAACCAATTCACACGAGTGTGGCTGCTGTGACCATATTTTCACAAGGTGAGTCCATGCATTCATGCTGATGTAGATACACACAACATAATGTTCTCATGGACTGTGGGTGGAAGACAAATTGATACACTTTTTCTGGAAAATAATTTGACAATATTCATGAAGGACATGAAAGAGCATTGAGGAGCATTTGTGTTCCATAACAAAGAAAGTCCACTTCTAGGAATGTCCCTTAAAGCATCAAAGAGATTACATATTTTTAGAAAGTTGCTCATTGTAGTGTTAAAACTGAAAAATTAGAAATGAATGTCCAACAACAGACGAAGACTTGGTTGAATTATGGCATTTCAATATAGTAGACTATGATGTAGTATTGGAATTTGAACAAAATGAGAAAACTATTATAGATAAAATTTTAGCGCCAAGAGTTAACCGACCACCTTCCCATTTCTGCAATAGCAGCAACTCTTATTTTGGGGTCCTTTTTTTGCTTTCTCCCTGTACTTGTCTCCAAGTAGCTCCAGCTACTTGTCTAGCCCCAGAGTTTTGAAACCATCTTCCTAGAGTCCTACAAGCTTCATAAGATGTGTTGGTAGTTGGGCATGGGGAACAAGGTAGAGGGCCAGCAAGACTCAGGATTCCACTTTTATCAGTAATATATATGAAGGGGGCATAGAAGCTTTTGTCTGGAAGAACTATAGTGTTTTTTAAAAAGGACCTACGCTCACTTGTTTCAAACTTTATATTGATAACCTCTTTGGGATTATTTGTCCCAGTTCTGACCTAAAGATGCTTTTAAAATGTAGCTTTTAGCACTTTTTGCAACACTCCTTCACTCTGCCTTGTCCCCAAGCCTGACAGGAGAAGATTTAATAACTACTTTGACTTGGGGACAGATACTTATGAAAAGACATACATCAAAATTGAAAGCACTAGCATTAAGTAGTTATATCAAATAGTAGTATAAGACATGTTTCGCCAAAAGCAGAACCTGAGACAATGATTTGAATGCAGGTAGTTAATTGGAAGGCAGGAAAAATGACAGAGCAGAGAGAGAGAGACTGGACTGAAGGACAAGCCAAAGGGCCTTATCATTAAAGTTGCTGTTACTAGTTAACAAGAGCTTCCCTTCCATGAGGACCACTGAGAAGGGCACAAAATGGCTCCCTGGAGCTCACCTGGAAGCCAGGAGGTTGACTTATCCATTGGCTTCTGTTCTTCATTGAGTAAGGGTTTCTCCTAAGGGGGAGGTGCAAACTTCTCTACACTCCGGAGAGCTCCAGTGGTGTCATACAAAGCAGAATACAGAAAGACACATGACGTGATCTTGGGATAGGATGCTATGATCATTAGGTAGGTCAGAATTGTCTCAGAGGTGAGCCAGGACATGCACCAAAGGGATCTGCTACAACATGTCATAAGCAATGCTTCCTCTGAGTTTTTAAAGTTGTAAGCAAGCAGCCATATTACGTGAGCAGTGGAAAAATGAGTACATACACATAAATAACAGAAATGTAAAATTGATATCATGAATAATCCAGTGCTTACTTTCTTTCATAAATGTTCCCATGAGTGGATTTGTGTGTGTGTACATACGTGCTAGTGTAACTGTGAAGAGACTTTTTCAGTTTTTACCTTGAACAGAGCAGTCAGTCAATGGAAGCAGAAGAAACTTGAAGACATGTTGAGCAAGAGATTGTAAGTTTCCTCAGAATTCGCAGAAATTTGGGAGAGGCTTTGGACTTCCACAAGATATTTGAGCCTACCATATCTGAATTTTAAGTAACTGAAAAATTTCATATGACAAAATTAAACCTCATACCAAGTAATGACCGGCTAGTGATTAGTATCTATATACTAACATTAACAGGCATGATGATTTGGTGACGTCTAAACCACTCCCAATAATCTTCCTTTACCACCACTATATCTAGGGCTTTGGGACCAAGGGAACAGAGTAGTAACAAGAGAAGGAAGAGTGTATAAAGCAATTTTGCAGGTGGTTTTCTGCTCAGGCAGAGTGTGCTTTAGTGTTTCATGCTTAGGCTCTAGCTGAAGAATCTGGAGACTTGAGAATACATGCTCTACCACTGTTGGTTGAAATTCAGTTCTTCAGCAGCAAAATCCCTGGAAAGTAGGTGCCTCAAGTTGTATTTGCAAACAACTAGGACAATAGGAGGGTAGTGGGACTGTCCTAAGTAGTGACATGTTTTTTTCTTTTCTTGTTGTTGTTGGTGGTGGTGGTGGTGATAGCGGGTGTGTGTTTGCATGTAAATCTGTGAAGGGACTGTGCTTCTTGTGTTGTGATGGAACCAGTGTTCCATCTAGCCTGAAGATGTAGACCAGAGTAGGACATTAGGAAGGGAAAGGGAGTGTTTTCCATGGTTTTGATCATGTCATTCCCAGCTTAAAATGTTCTCATGGGTCCTTAATGTGAGGAAGTATACTAAAGTAATTAAATGTTTGGGTATTACGTCAAGTATGTGATTATTTCACTATAAAAATACATATGGTAATAGATTCTAATCATGTGTTCAAGGACCCCCAAGGCCACCTTCATATGAAAAATAAATAAGTATGGAAAGAGATTAGAAATCCTGTGTTTTAAATAAACATGGTAACATCTTAATCTCACAAAAAAAACCTGAGGGTTGTGGGGGGTAGAGGGATAGGGACAGGGTGCTTGGGTTATGGACACTGGGAAAGGTTTGTGCTATGGCGAGAGCTGTGAGGTGTGTAAACCTGACGATCCACAGACCTGTACCCCTGGGGCTAATAATACATTATATGTTAATAAAAAAAAATAAAATTTTTAAAAAGACACTGAAACACTTTCAAAAATAATAAATAAATAAATAAATATGGTAACAGGTTATAACTTCACCAAGAACACCCTCATGTTCAATGATTTATTACAAAGAACTCAGAAGTTAGGGAAGTTGTTATACTGATGGTTAGAGTTTATTATAGTGAAAGGATACAGATTAAAATCAGCAATGGTAAAAGGCACCTAGTGCAGGGTATAAGGGAGACCAGGTACAAGTTTGCAGTGTCCTGCCCAGTGGAGTCCTGTACTGTCAACCAAGGAAGCTCATCTGAGCCTTGGTGTACAGGGTTTTTATTGAGAGCAGGTCATATAAGCATGGCTAACTGCCCTGGTGGCTGACCTTAATTTTCCAGTCCCTCCAGAGGTCAAACTAATACTGCGTGGTCTGAAGACTCAACTGTAAGTCACATCATTAGCATATCTTGTACAGCCCAAGGCCTCAGGTAAATGAAGATACTTTTTTTTTTTTTTTAAGATTTTATTTATTTGTCAGAGAGAGAAAGAGAAAGCACAAGCAGAGACAGCAGGGGAAGAAGCAGGCTCCCCATGGAGCAAAAAGCCCACTGCGTGACTCGATCCCAGAACCCTGAGATCATGACCTGAGCCGAAGGCAGCCACTTAACTCAACTGAGCCATCTACACATCCCTAAACAAAGATACTCTTAGGAGGATTTTCCAAGTGCTTAAAAGTTATTGCTCTGGAGCCTGGCAAGGGCCAAATCTTTCTTTGCTCTGTACAGTGTTTGGACAGCATGGACCTGCTTTGTTAATCCTTTACTGCACAAATCCATTGACTAAAGTAAGAAATCATGAGTCTGTACTGAGATAGATAGATAGATAGATAGATAGATAGATAGATAAAGGGAAAATTCCTTCCAGTAGAAGAATAGAAACTAATGATTAAGGAATGAATTATGGAGGGGTGCCTCGGTGGCTCAGTGGGTTAAAGCCTCGCCTTCAGCTTAGGTCATGATCCCAGGGTTCTGGGATCAAGCCCCACGTCGGGCTCTTTGCTCATCGGACAGCATGCTCCCACCTCTCTCTCTCTGCCTGACTCTCTGCCTACTTGTGATCTCTGTCAAATAATTAAATAAAAACTTTAAAAAAAAAAGAATAAATCATGGAGTTAGGAAAATTATTACTTGGTAACCATAATAACAGTTGTTTCAAACAAGAATAATTAGGGGATGCCTCAGTGAGTTGATTGGTGGCCCCTCAAAAATGTGTCCATGTCCTAATCCTCAGAACATGTGAATGTGACCTTATTTGATAAAAGCATCTTTATAGATATAATTAAGGATCTTGAGATGACATCATCCTGGATTACCCAACTGGGCCACCAATCCAACGACAGGTGCTTTTATAAAAGACATAAGAGAAATGGTGCCTGGCTGGCTCGATCAGAAGAGCATGAGGCTCTTGCTCTCCAGGGCACACTTCGAGCCCCACACTGGATGTAGAGATTACTAAAAAAAAAAAAAAAAAGCCAAAAAACAAAACCCAAAAACCTAAAAGAAGACAGATGTACAGAGAAGGCCTTATAAAGACTGAGGCAGAGATTGGAGAGCTGTGACCACAAACCAAGGAAAAGGGCCGGAAGCTGGAGGAAGGGTTCTCTCCTAGAGCCTTCCCAGGGAGCACACAGCCCTGTAGACATCTTGATTTCTGATTTCAAATTGTGAGGCAATGAATTTCTATTGTTTGAAGCCACTTAGTTTGTGATAATTTGTTGCAGCAGCCACAGGAAACTAATACAGATTCTAAAATCAGTGGTGAAAAAATGAGGCCTCAGGAATTTACATGGTCTTAAAGTACCCACAAAATATGCACTAATTATAAAGGAAAATAGAGTTAACTCTTCAGTGGAGAAACCTGACAGGAGCTCTTTACCAACCTTATTAAGTTTTGGAGTCAAACATATTGGCCTTCCCTTGCACCATCATCAATTTGTAGGGGCTTGCATGCTTTGGGGACTTACTTAACTTCACTACACCTCAATTTCCTATAAAATGGAAATAATAAAAGCCAATACCGCATGTTAAGGATATTTTGAGGATTAAATGAGATAATCCATGGAAAGCCCAAAGCACAGAACGTAGGACACATATATTCGATATTTATTGGTTATTCTTTTTTCTAAAGATTTAAAAAATTTTTTTAAGATTCTATTTAATTTATTTGAGAGAGGGAGAGAGAGAGAACGAGCAGGGTGGGGGGTGGCAGAAGGAGAGGGAAAAGCCGACTCCTGGATGATCAGGAAGCCAGATGACGTGGGGCTCAATCCTAAAACCCTGAGATCATGACCTGAGCTAAAGCTACCTTTAGCTTAACCAACTGAGCCACCCAGGCACCTCATAGATTTTATTTTTAACTAATCTCTACACCCAACGTGGGGCTCAAACTCACAACCCTGAAATCAAGAGTCGCATGCTCTACCGACTCAGCCAGGCAGGTGTCCCTATTATTGGTTATTCTGCTGAGAAAGCGATCATCTGCAGAAGGAGGTTTAAATTTCCCGTAATCTATGCAAGGAGATAAAAGATACACTCAATGAAAGACTTCGTAATCAGGCTGCACCACTATCTTTCTTCATCTCCAGAACTCCTGGTCTCCAATCATTCAACCTTCATTCTTCCAGACTCCTGATCAGCTAAGTCATTCACCAGAACCTGAGTCCATCCACATCCACAGCTCAGACCACTTTCTACACATACAAAATTTGATGATCGAATATGCTTCTTGAAGTTCTACTCACCGGGAGGAATGTGCCTCATCACCGTCTTTCAGTGACACCTGAGTGAGGCTGTGGCTTCCAAAGAAGCAGGCTCTTCTGACTCCATAGCTGTTTCCCTGGGTGGAATGACAGACAATGGGGATTGGTAAAAGATGACTGTGATAGGGTCAAGCCCCTGAGAGAGAGAGAAATCATAGTGGGACTTAACTGCATTTCTGATGTTTTAATTTCTGATGCTGACTTACGGGACTGAAATCACGGCTGCCCTGGCAAAGACGGGGCTTATAGTTCTCAACACTGGAAGAGAAAGGAAACATGGAAAACTAACTAAGCCCCCTCCCCTCCTCAACCCACTTCCCACAAACATACTCCTGATATTCTCAGTAAAACCACAAACTTGGGGTCACCTGGGTGGCTCAGTCGTGTAGGTGTCTGGCTTAAGCTCAGGTCATGATCCCAGGGTCCTGGGATTGAGTCCTGTGTCAATCTTAGCAGGGAGTCTGCTTCCTCTCTCTCTGCCTCTACCCCATGTGCTTGCAAGCTCTCTCTCTCTCTCAAATAAATAAATAAAAATTAAAAAAAAAAAAAAAAAAAAACAACGCCCCCCATAATTTGGCCTTCTTGAATCTTTCCAATTAGTAGCTGGTTTCTTGGTAACACTGGAGTATATGAACTTATTGACTACATTTCCAGCCAGGCAAGCCCAAATTCTGCCATTCCCAACAAACAAATAAGGTTGCCTCAGTGGAGATGGGGTTCCACTGATCCTTCCTCCAACTGATAGCCTCTGTCACCTTAAAGCAAGTTGCTGAACACTGGGCTTCCGTTTCCTCAACAAAATAAGGGTGATGAACTACTCATCTAACTCCAAGCTTCCTACCAGTTGAAATACTTGGTGATTTTCTAGTGGGATGGGAGGAAAGCCGGGTAATGTGCGGAGACGGTTCATGGATATATTCTGAGGCATTACTAACTCCTGGGTAATAAACTCAGAAGGAAGTGAAGACGGAGGTGAGGACAAGAAGACTCCTTCTTAAAGTGTAAGATTTCAATTCATCTTGCAATCAAACTGCCTTTGATGCCATCGATTTTCAAAACTTGTCCCCAATTTGAGAACTGAGATAGAAATAGCGGGCATAGGAACATGGCACATGGTGACAGAGTAATATTATTTTTTAAATACTCACCCAAAATTTCCCTTAATATCTTTTCTCTGATTTATGTGACATAAATACACTACATTATGGTGTGAGGGACTATAAAGGCTTTATTGCCACTTGTTTGGTATTGCCTGCATAACTCACTCTGAGTACCAGTTGTGGGTAACTCCAACGAAGGGCCATAAAACATTTATAGCCTGACACTCCACTTTCTATACTTTCTGTAAAGACTAAACTTTAGTGCTCACAAAAATACGTACAAGTGTAATAGTTAGTAGTGAAAACGTCTTTCTTTTATTTAGATTACAGATTTCCAGTCTGCAGTAAGAAAAATAAAGTTTGCAAGGAAGATTTACGCTTACTTCTCCCGGCAGGATCTCAAATTATCTGGCAAATTCCTTCCCCAAGGAAAACTACTTTTCAAAGATATCCAGGGTAGATGCATACTGAAATTAGCATAAAATTGGCAAGATCACTTGGGTCTACACGTTTGAATTCATTTGTAAATAACGACTACTTACTTCCTCGCTTCCCCACCCGGGGACCAGACTCTTAAGCATCACAGGTGCCGAAAGACTTACAAAAAGGAAGGAATAGGAACAAAAGGATGTTGGCGCCAGGAGGAAAACAGAATCTCCCAGAACAAAAATAATCACGTACGGAAGAGCAGATTCAGTATCAGGTATTACCGAAATTTAAACTGGCTTTTAAAATGGTGTTCAGGGATAATGTATCAAATTTATTAGGTCTTCTACTATGCCTGTCTGGTTTGTTTAAACGTTTTTAAGCTTATCTTGAGGGGCAGATTTCTGTGCTAAGCACATAATAGCTGTTAAACCAGTATTGATTTTTTTAAGGGGGATGGTCAATAAATATAAACTTTCCTGTTTAACTTTTACTTTATGCCTTACGGACCAAACGATTTCCATGAACCCTAGGTTTCACTACTCATGATTATAGAAGAAACGCAGCTCTGATATACAACAGAAGATCCTCAAAATAATCACTAAATTAACCCCCGCTAAAATGCGTGGAGGTCACACGGGAAATGTTTGGGTAAAGTCCTGCTTAAGTCCCAAGTCTCAGACGAAAATCTCCAACACAAAGTGTGCATAGTGAGTTTGAATGTCTTGTAATTAAAGTCATCCAGATGGTAGTTGGATTAATCAATGAAGAGGCAGTATTTACCTTCGGATAGAAGATTCTGAAATCCAGAATGAGAAAATTCCCAAGGTGGGGGTGGGGACACTTAATAAGAGCCCCTGGGAAAGGTCCTTTCAACGAGGATTGGAAAATAATACGTTTGAATTTGAATCTCTTTGAATATAAATCTCCCCTCACAACAGGAAAAGGGTCCTCTAGCGCAGCAAGCTTTGTGCCGGAAGGGAGTAAACCGACTGTGAAACAGCCCGCTCAGCTGTTTCTGGTTTGGGACCGGGCTCAGAGAAAGAAATCGCGATGTGGGAACGGAGTATTTGAGACACTCAAAATAACTCGAAGGGTCAAATAACGAACTCCAGGCAAAGCGTTGACAAGCCTCCCCCTTCGCAGCACCTAGGCTGGGTTTCCGCTCCATTTCCCCTCCCGCGCGCGGGGCGGACTGCGGGCGCGGCCCCTTCCCACGCGGGGCGCGGCGAGCGTGGACAGCTCCCCGCGGAGCAGCCGAGGGCGGGAAGCCCGCCGCCCGTTGGCTGCCGCCGGCGGGCCCCGCTCAGGACTCCCGGAGCCGGCCGGGCGGGCAGGCCTCGAGCCTTCTCCGCCCCGCTGGCCTGGGAGAGGCGGCCGGCGGCGGCGGAGGAGGAGGCCTCGCGGGCCGCCCGCCTGGCCCGCGAGCCGCGAGCGCGGGGCGCCGAGGGGAGGCGGGGCGAGGCCGCGGGGCGGAGGGGGGGCGGGAGGTGCATCCTGGGAAATCCACCAACATGGGGCGAAGCGGCCGCCGCCGCCGCCGCCGTGAGTCCCGGCCGCGGATGCCGCCGCTTCCCTGACCGCCCGGCTGGGGCCTCGCCGCGCGCCGCGGCCCGGGTTCCCCCGGCAGAGACCGGCCAGCGCGCCCTCCGCCCGTCCGCCCGCCGGGGCCATGTGAGGGGGCAGCTCCCTCCGCCGCCGCCTCCTCCTCCTCTTCCTCCCCCCGCCCCCTCCCTCCCCTCCCGCCCCCCATACACTGGGCCCTAGAGGAGCCCCCACTGCAGCCCGCCCTCCCTACGCAACCCCCACGATGGACAGGAACTACGCGACCTCCGGCTTCGCCGACCCGCCGCCGCCGCCCGCGCCCCCCGCCGCCCCCGCCACCGCCAGCGCCGCCGCACCACCCCCCGCCCCCGCCTGGGCCTACGAACCCCGAGCCGCGGCGGCCACCGCCGCCGCCAGCAGCAGCTGCAGCAGCGGCAGCAGCCCCAGCCTCAAGGCCAGGTAGGGAGGGTGGGCGGCGGGGTCGTCGTGGGCCAGGAAAGGCCGGGGATGCGTTTGGGGCCTTCGCCCCAGTGCAGCGCCGCCCAGGGGTCCGGGCCGGGCGGGGAGCCCTCCGCTCTTCTCGCCCTTGCCCGCGCTGGGAGAGGCGGATGATGACTCCTATGAGGTGGTCTTGGGGTGGGTGGGGGCGCCCCGTGCGGGATTCGCGCTTAGGGCTGGTAGGGGACGGTGAGTCAAAGGGAGGGCTAGGCGGGAGTCGTGGGTCTCCGTCACCTCGCGGGTCTCGGGCTCTCTCACATGGTGAAGTTTGGGTTCGTGCCTGAACTGGGCGACCAGGGAGACCGGGGACTGGCTGAGGGGGGCTGAGGGGGGCCCCTGAGGAGTTCCGGGCAGTGACATTCCATTGTACTAGAACGGACAATGTGGTCTTGGGGACCCCGGCAATGTGAGGGTGGGGGAGGCGCGAGAGGAAGAGGCGCCGAGCCGCGTCCCTGGCATTGGGGGGGACCCGGGAGGGCTGGGCTGCGGGAGAACCCCTGGGGCGTGGGGCCCGGGAGGGGGGCCTGGAGGGGCGCGAAAGCTGCGACGGAGCTGGGTGACATATGTTTGCAGTGGTGGCCAAGATTAAGCTATTTCTCTTCCACGCGTTCAAAGTTACTCTTGGGTTTCCTCCCCTTTTAACAACAGCAGGAAGTAAGGAATCTTTTTTTTGCCTTCTATGTCTTGGGGTGACTAAGAATTGGGAAGATATTGGAGGGGGGGCTGGTCAGTGAAGGCCGTAAAGGTTGAAGAACAGAAGCATGCTTCTCCATCTCGGCTTCTGAAACCCGGGTTCATTATGTAGCGCGGGGTTCAAGAGTTCATCTTTGCTCCATCATGACCAAGGGAATCTAAAATGTTGACTCTTACAAGATATTTAAGCTCGCGGGAAATGTGTAGTAGTGCCACACTGTGAAATGGTCCATTTGAATGGTAACTGGAAGGCGTGGTCTGCTTTGGACGATTCGGGAGCGGGGTGTTTTAAAGCCACCTCTGCCGAACAATGCAGAATCTGGTAGGTGCAGCTTCTGATTACAAGGACCAGGGAATCCTGGGTTGCTAATGACTTCATCCTCAGCTACCAACAGGAAGCTTCGTGGCTTTATGATCTCATCAGATTTCTTCACTATTGTCACGACAGAAGTGAACTTTTTTTTCTTTTTACTTTATACATTACAGTTCTAGGTTATCTTCTTTGTTTTTGTGAAAGTTCCACCTTTATGATTTGGAAAATAATGTGTGAAAAGTAGTTGGTCTTTGTCTTAATACCTTGGGATGATTAAGAGAGAATGAGAAAAATTTGATTCAAGAAAAGGGAAATAAGCTTTCTCAGAAAATTTTAGATCCTTTGTTTAAAAGAGCTGTGATTAAAAAAAAAAGAAGAAGAATGCGATGTGCCAATTTGGAGCTAAATAATTGCTGAAACTTTTCAGAAATAGCCATAACTTTGTATTATATGCTCTTAAGATATTTTAAGGAGTTTTATGAAAGATGTTTGGCACTTTTCCCATTATTAATTTTTTTTTTTGGTGCTGATTTGTTTTTCAAATAGCTTTTGCATTGAGTGCGATAATTTACAAATTAAAATTGCTTTCTCTTTAGTGAACGATAATGATAGGTATTTGTGCAGCACTTTCAATGTTTTAAATAAAAAGTATTTTATTAGGTAAATGGAACAAATTCTACTTAGTTATTTCTGTTATTTCTTTTAGCAGAATACTTCTGAGGCAAGAAACTAAAATCTGCTTGTCATATTTTCCAAATGTTATTTATCAAAGTAACAAAGAATGACTTCCCAAACACATTTGAAAACAGTAAGTAGATTCATTTGGAACACGTAATCTGAAAGAGGTTTATTTTCTGTTTTTTGGAAGTTATTGATTCTTAAATGCTAAGCCCCCCCCTTTAAAAATATGTATTTTGGGGGTGGAGTTAACTAAATTTTAGCATCGAAAATGCAGGCTTTCCCCCTCCCCCACCAACTTGCTTTGTTAACATCTTGTGTTAGGATCAGGCCATCTGTACAGGGCTACACACTTCTTAACTGTACCTCATTTTATTCTTCAAATTGTGAAATGTCCTCTTTCATTTCAGTTGTATAGAAAATACTGAATCTGAAATATGGCCTGTAAATCTTTAAGTATTCTGCATTTTTAGAAGCCCATTCATATTTTTATAACATTTTAGAAAGCTTTTTCATAATTCATATATCAGTTGAATGTTTTTGTTCCCCTTTGTGGCAGTTTCTTCTTGAAGGTGCAAATGAGTACTAGTTGTGATGATGTGATATGGATACTTATCCATAAAGAATTAGCCTGTCTGTCACCTTGTTTCCAGTAACCTATTCAGAAGCTAACAGATGGTAATGACATTCTGTTGTTACTGACATGTCCCTACTTTGTGTCTTTGCTTGGTCCCGAAATGGAGTATTTTCATTAGTTGATGGGGAAAGAATATGACAAACAATTTCTCATTACTTTGAAATTAATACTTTTTTGGTATTTTAGCTCCATCAGGTATTAGGTATTTCTGTTGTATTAACAATTAAAAAATTAAGAGCTAAGGGGAAACTCCCAGCATCTTACCATAGGGTGTACAGAGTTTTCTGGAAATTTCTGAAATAGTACTCGTTAAATCAACAGGAAATTCAGGGATAAAAACTGGTCTTATGAATCTCCCATTTATTTGTGTTTTTCTCAGTTAATTTTAGGGACTGAATGGGCATATCTTTGCCTATCACCATGCAGCTGGAGATACTTTTGATGGGGCTGTCTGAGATACTATTAATACCTTTGCATACTTTTGGAAATAAGATGATCGTCAGGAAGCTGCAGATCTTCCTTTTCTCTACCTGTTATTTATATCTTGCACAGAGCATCGAGAGGCTGTTTCATCATAGTGATGATAGATGTGTTTGTATTTGACTATGCACCAAAAAGTGACTAAATAATACTTTATTTGAAGTAGATTTTTATCTGTTTTTGTAACTTTGTCACTTGAAATAGTCCATTTTTTCCATGCCAGTTTTTCAAATTTCCTAATAGATAAGTTCTTTCTGATCATGGTATGAATGTGTAATGAGTGAGATAGGTACCCCTCCAAAAAACAACAAAAAAATTAGTAGCTTCTCTAAAACTGGTCAACTACGGGGGCGCCTGGGTGACTCAGTCGGTTAAGCCTCCAACTCCTGATTTCAGCTCAGGTCATGAACTCAGAATCATGAGATGAAGCCCTGAGTCGAACTGGGCAAGTAGCCTGTTTAAGATTCTCTCCCTCCGCCCATCGCCCCCAACCCAGGTGCATTCTCTCTCTTAAAAGAAAAACAAAAACAAACTGGTAAGCTACTACATTAAGGCTTTTTTTAGTGAGTTTTAAGTCTAGTTTCCCTCAAGGCTTTTGGAAAAAGACCTTGTAAGATCACAATTTCTGCGGAATAGAGACAGTCTCAAATTAGTGAAAGGTTATTTCAAACAAACTTCTTTTGTTCAGAAAATATTTTCCCATAGAAGCAGTGTTGTGAGTAATAAAAGCTATCATTTACTGAACTAATTTGTGCTAGCCACTATTTTAATTGATGAGTATATGCACACGCACACACACTTAATGTTAACAATTCTTTGAGGTAGGTATTATTTTTGCTTTCTTTTTATGAATGAGGAAACTAAGGCACAGAGACATTAAGTATATACTAATTACAAGTATAATCAAGTATAGTATAGTTAGAGCCATTTAGCTAGTAAGTAGTGGAACCAGGGTTTAAACCTGGATGTTGTAGATCTGGAGCCTGCACATTTAATTACTGCACTGCACTATTTCATAGTAAAATAGTCTGAAAATACAATCTATGTTATAGGTTAAATGAGATATCATGGCTGACCAGGTGTCAGCAGTACCCTTATTTCAATATTCTTGTCATTTTGACTATTTTTTCCCGATGGATATGTGCTTTCTTTCACTTCCATAGCAGTGTACTTTGCTGGTTTTCCTTGTACCTTCCTGGCTCACTGCTTTTCCCTGTTCTTCAATAGTTCTTACTCTTCTGATCTCCACATATTTTCATTTTTTCCAGTGATTTGAATTGATAGAATTTCTTGTGCTTTCTCCTAAGGAAAATTACATCCATGCCTATGATTTTAAATGTCATCTCTGGAGATGCCTATGTATATGTCTAAGGCCTAAACATGTTCTGACCACCTAATTACATACCTCTCTGAGATTTTACTTGGGAATATAACGGCCATTTAGTGATGAGCTCATGCTCTCCACACCTGCTCCACCTCTGCCTGTCTAGGGAAGCCTGCCTCAGTAAGTCACACTTCTGCCCACCTAGTTGCTCAGGTCAGAACTTGGGAGTTGTGTGTGCTCGCTCAGTCACCAAGCCTTACTGCTTTTTTATCTCTTAAGAATATCTTGAAATTGTCTACTTCTTTGTTTCTACTGCTCCACCCTGACCCAAGCCACCATGGCTTTTCACTGCAGTAGGCTCCAAACTAAATAATCTTGAACCTTTTCTTTCCTTCCCTCAATTAATTCTTCCCATAGTTGGGCTGTTCTGAGTCCCTTCCTACCTTAAAACTTTCGTTCATGCTGTTAACCTCCACCTAGGTAACTCACCCTTTCCCTACCTTTTACCCTGACTTCTTAAGGTGTCTCATGTCAGAACCCCACTTCCTTCCACCCTCTGCCCCGTATTGTTTTATGCAGTGGTATGGATATTAGAAATGTGAAGATGGGTCTCCTGTGTGGCTCAGTCGGTTAAGGGTCTGCTTTTGGCTCAGGTCATAATCCCAGGATCCTGGGATCAAGCCCCACATTGGGTTCTCTGCTCAGTGTGAAGCCTGCTTCTCCGAACTCTTCCACTCCCTCTGCTTGTGCTCTCTGGCTCGCTCACTGTCTCTCAAATAAACAAAATGTTTAGAAAAAAAAAATAGTTTGAAGACTTAAGCTGCTGCTTGCTTTCTACCTTTCCTTGCTGTGCTCTCTGGAACAATGAATACAAAAATGTATCCAGCAAAACCTGTCCACGTTTTTTCCCCCCCATTCATTAAACAAATATTTGAGGGCCCATAATATATGAGACACGGTTCCCCTTATCCTCAGGTATTTTATTTCTGTAGTGAAAGCTTGAGAAACCAAATGACATGTAGTTGTTCATTAGAACTTAATGAGCATCTTTGAGTTTCTGTTACTGAGCTAAATTCTGTAGAGTACCAAAAGAATGAAAAAGACACCGTTCTGCCATTCAAAGAGGAGGAGTAACAGGATAAAGGCTGACTGCCTCTCTGCTTCTAAATGTGGGAGTGCCCGGGGCTTGGAGTTCTTTGGTTTTTCCTTCTCTCCTCACTCACCCTAGCTGAAGTTGCCAGTTATATCAAACAACTTTCAAATTGATCTCTTTACATTTATATCTGCCTAGCTGCCTCCTTCTCCTCTCCAGTTGGATATTGGATAGATATTTAGAACATATTATATGATTATCACCTTAATCCACCTGGTCCACCTTTAACCTTCTCTGACCTCAGTAAATAATACCACCATTTGCTTAGTAGGGCAGTCCCAAAGATTGGCGCCATCTGTGATCGTTTCTTTTGTCCAGTATTCATCCCCTCAGTAAATCCTGCAGGTTTGAGCTCCATATCCATAATTTCCCACGTGGACTATTGCAGTTGCCTCCTGTTGCTTTCCTTGCTTCTATTTTAGCCCTTCTAGAGTTTATTAAATATGCAACAGCCAGTCAGCATTGCAAAATATAAATCAGGTAATGTCTTTACCCTGCTTAAAACCTTCCAGTGTTGCTCAGAGGAAAATCCAAAATCTTTATCATGGCCTACAAGGCCTTACATGATCTGAGCCTCGACTTATTCTCCAACCTCATCATTCCCCTCCTTCTCCCGTCCCTCAGCCGCACACACATAAAGTGTGTTCCTAAAACATGCTAAGTTTGAGATTATGTGTGTCCTAGGACTTTTGCACTGGCTCTTCTCTTTATTTGGTATTGTCTTCACAGGCCTTTGCTTTGCCTCTTCTTGTGGACCTCCAGGTCTTATCCCAGATATTACTGGGAAACCTTACAAAAACCTTCTCTGACTGCCCTATCTAGAGTAACTTCTCATCAGTGCATCATACCATAAAGCATTATTTTCTTGCTAGCATTATCACTTTCTGAAGTAATTTTGTAGATTTATGTGTATTCTTTATCACTACTCTTTCCTCTTCCCACTGCCACGATAGAATGCATGTTCCATGAGAACTGGGATCCTGTCTGTCTTGTTCACATCTGTAGAAGGCAATGTAGAGTAGGGGTTGATAGTGTAAACTCTGAATTCAGAATTTGGGGGATTATATTTCTATTCCACTTGCAGTATGATTGTAAATAAGTTTCTTATTCTCTCTGTGCCTGAGGTTCCTTGTATTAAATGAGGATACTTTTTAGAATTCTTGAGAATTAAATGAGATAATTCAGAAAAGTGTTTAGAATGGTATCCATGTTCTGTAGTATAGAGACTAGCATATAGAATATTAGCTTTGTTGTCAGCACTTAGAACAATGTCTGGCACATTGTAAGAGCCTGTTAAACATTCAGCAAATGAATTAAATGTACTACTATGTTTCTTTTTAAGAGTTACAAAAATGCTTTGGAAACTTAGAAGAAAAAATTATACAAAGTTCAAGGAGTTCATGGAAGCATTTGCCAGGTATACTGCACACAACTGATCTGAATTACTGTCTGTGCTGCAGGAGTGGAATAAGGGAATAGCATGAAGAGGGAGCTTCTACGAGCAAGTGTTACAAAGAGGGAGGAAATGGAATCTGCTAGACCAGTTAAGGGCTGATCTTTGAACTAGCTTAGCCTCACTTTTGCCACAGTCTACTGGTCAGAGTAGTCCTGGTCCCGGTGCAGAGTTATCGGGGAGAGACTGCACAAAGGTGTGTTTCACTGGGGAGGTCATCAGGGTAACACTCTACTACGGTGTGTTAATGCTAGATTTTAGAGGGCTTTGATGACATGCCATGGAGTGTAGCCTCTGCATCTCAATAGGAAGCTTTGAAAGGTTTTTGGGAAGGATAATGATGGTGATATGAGCAAAAAAAAAAGTGTTGTATTAAGATTATTTTAACAGTTAAGTACATAATGCATTAGAATTGGCAGAGGGAGAGAACAGGACACCAAATGAGAGGCAATTCATCAGGTGAGACAGGAGGGAGGTTGTATTAGTCAAGGTTCTCCAGAGAAATACATGATTTTTTATGGGGATGGATGGAGATATATATATATGATAACTATGATATCTATCTATCTATTTATCTATGATTTATTATGAGGAATTGGCTCACACAGTTATGGAGGCTGAGAAGTTCCATGCTCTGCTCTTTGCAGTCTGGAGACCAGGAAAGCCTGTTCTGTAATTCAATCTGAGTCCTAAAGCTTGAGAACAAGGGAAGCCCATGATGTAAATTAGAGGGCAGGAGAAAATGAGATGTCCCAGCTCAGTGAGGCAGGGAACGGGGTGGATTCCTTTTGGGGAAAAGGAGGCGAAAACAGTGCTTAATTTGGGTATCCTGAGGCCAGTGAAGGTGACAATACAATGAATCATCAGACATCCATCCCTTATCAACTTTACACCTATAGACATCTTTTTTTTTTTTTTTTTAAGATTTATTTACTTTAGGGAGAAGGCAGAGGGAGAGAGACTCTTAAGCAGACTCTGCTGAGCATGGAACCCCACATGGGGCTTGTTCTCAACAACCCTAATGCCATGACCTGAGCTGAAACCAAGTGTCGGATGCTCAACTGACTGCACTACCCAGGTTCCCCTATACCTATAGGCATCTCTTTAAACTGTACTTAATCTCCAAAGGAAGATAACAAGATCATAATTTCTTCTAACCTGATACAACTCTCTGTGTACAATTGAGAACATGTCAATCCTTTCCCCAGGAGAGGGGATTAAGTCCTGTTATGTCTACTCTTCTCCTTGATACTCCGTAACTTAAATATTAGGATGTAAAATTAGCAATACTTTAAGTACTGTGTTAGAAAATCGGTACCTCTTATGTCACATAATAAGGAAATAAGAGAAAATAAAACAAATATATATCTGTATATATACAGATGTCTGCATAAAACAGATATGCAAAAAAATAAGCAAAATAAGGAGGAATTACTCAAGACCATTACAGTCCTTGTTCCTTTAACTGGTTTCAAGCTTATAGCTGGTATTATAACTGCCTCTTCCACTACCCATTCTGTGGGCCTTCAGCAAGTATCACAGCTGGTTGTGGTTCTTTACCTGGTAGCGTGACCCAAACTTCACTTCTAAAGGGTCTGTGCCATTATTAGTCCTGCTTGGATTTAATTGTGGTTTTCCATTGCTTTAATGACAGGGCGTGGTAACACTTGAGAGTCACCTTAAGGGATGCCCTGTATTCCAGACATACCCACCCTCATTTCCATTGTGGAGTATTTCAGTTTCCCCCTGATAGTCAGGATCATTCATCCAATCCAGCACTGTAACATCCTTCTTTGCCTGTTGGTTCAGTGGCATGAGGAGCTCAAAGTAGCCAGATGGCAGTCTAACTTAAGAGTCCAGTAGAATCATTATTGGTCTCCTAATGAAGCAGTCCTCCTGTTGGACCTTAGATCTCTAGGCCAGCAGACCATAAAGTCACTGGAACAGGAAGAAATTTGGCTAGTGGTTCATAAGGGATATTAATGAGTAGTGACAGTCCCAATCTACCCCTTGATTCCCAGGCCCATGAAGCCTAGGTATAAGAGAAACAGTCCCAGGCAACCAGATGCTGATTCAGAGCATATACAACCTTCTGGAGAACCTTGTCCTAGCCCTCAAGGTATTGCCACCTACCTGGTACTAAAAAAAAAGTCTTCAAAAGGCCATCCCACCATTCTGTCAAGCCGCTGCTTCAGGTTGATGGGGAATATGGTAAGATGAGTGAATTCCATAAAAATGGGCCTGCTATTACACTTCTGTTGCTGTGGAGTGAATTCCTTGATCAAAAGCAATGCTGTTTTGGAATACCATAATGGTGGATCAGGTGTTGGCCCACAGATGATAAAGTTTTGGCCGAATCACTGAAAACAGGGAAGGTCCATATCCAGACTATCCCAAGTAGGAACAAAGTTGTTGCTCCTTCCATAAGGGAAGCTGTTCAGTGTAGCCAGCCTATCACCAGGTAGCTATCTGATCACCCTGGGAAATGGTGCCTAATCAGGGGCTTAGTGTTGGTATCTGGCTGGCAGATTGGGTACTCAGCAGTGGCCATAAGCAAGTCAGCCTTGGAGGGGGGGTAGTGCATGTTGCAGAGCCCCTGCATGACATCCATTTTTGCCAGCACGGCCACTTTGTTCATTAGCCCAGGGGCAGCTGGGGAAGGAGGCTCTCTGTTGTCCACAGACCAGGTCATTCTATCCGTCCTCTGCTGAGGTCACACTTTGGTAAGAGTAAGCATTCACATGGAAAACAAATATCTTTAGGTTTTTTTGCCCATTCAGACATGTATCCACATACCTTTCTTTGTCACCAGTTTTCCAGTTATGTTCCAACCAGACCCCCAGCCATCCAGCCAAATCATGGGCTGTGGCACATGAATCAGTATATAATTGCTCTTCTGGCCATTTCTCTTTTCAAGCAAAATGGACATCCAGGTACATTGCTTGATGTCCTGTTCACTGGGAGGCTTTCCCTTTACCACTCTCCTTTGAAGATATCCCAGGAAGGGGCTTTGGGGCTACAGCTATCTACATTAGGTGGTCTTTACGGATCTCATGGGACTACTTGTAAACCAGGCCCCAGTCTTTTCTTCCTCTGTCAACTGGTTGTAAGGGTACTTTTAAGGGTACAGGTTGGGAGAAAAAAGTGAAGCATGAATGGGGACCATAGGCATTTGGGCCACCTTTTTTTTAGATTTTAGTTTTAAGTGATCTCAGCAAACAACGTGGGGCTTGAGTCTACAAATCTGAGATAAAGAGTAGCATGCTGAGGCCCCTGGGTGGCTCAGTGGTTAAGCCGCTGCCTTCGGCTCAGGTCATGATCTCAGGGTCCTGGGATCGAGTCCCGCATCAGGCTCTCTGCTCAGCAGGGAGCCTGCTTCCTCCTCTCTCTCTGCCTGCCTCTCTGCCTGCTTGTGATCTCTCTCCGTCAAATAAATAAATAAAATCTTAAAAAAAAAAAAAGAGTAGCATGCTGTCAGGACTGAGCTAGCCAGGTGCCCCTGGGCCATATCTTAATGTAACTTGTGCCTTCAGGGCCAGGTTGGGCCCAATCATGTATATGCCACTCCCATTTGATGATGGAGTATTACTGTGCATGCCCATCTTTGTAGTTTGTTGGATCAAATAACACCCAGTTGATGATGGGTATTTTGAGTCTTGTGGTAAATTGGGGGCCCGTGGTTAAACATTCAGTTTCTATTGAGGCCCAGGGTGGGTTTTTCAAAAAAAGAGTAGTTAAACATCATCCGTGTCTATCATTGACACTTCAAGGACTGGTGGATCTTTTAACGTTATGGCCCCAGTGGCAGAAGAGCTGGCACAGCAGCCAGGACCTATTATACAGCCTTTGTTGTCACCCAGAACTAACAGTTTTTCGGGTTACTTGGTATATAGGCCAGAGTAACACACCCAAGTGGGGAATATGTTGTCTCCAAACCCCAAAAAGTCCCGCTAGGTACATCTCCTGTGTCTTTCTTGGTTGTACAAAGGCCAGAGACAACTTATCTATCCTTCCCCTTAGTAAGGATAGCTCAACATATCCTGTACCACTGAATTTCACTGAAGTAGAAAGCCCCTGAATTTTAGTCTGATTTATTTCCCACTCTGTGATATGCAAATGTCCTACCAATAAGTCTAGAGTAGTTGCTAGTTCTTGCTCATTATGTCTAATCAGCATTAATATTTATCAATGTAATAGCCCTGTGTGATATCTTGTGGAAGGGAAGGGTGATCAAAATCTTTGTGAACTAAATTGTGAATTAGGTGTGGAGAGTCAACATGACCCTGAGGTAAGACAGTAAAGGTGTATTGGTGGCTTTGCCAGCTGAAAGCAAACTGCTTATGGGTGGGTATGGAGAGAAAGGAATTTTCCAGATCCATAGCTGCATACCAGGTACTAGGGAATGTGTTATAATTTGTTCAAGCAATGAAACCGTATCTGGTTACAGAAGCTAAAATTGGATTCACTACTCAGTTAAATATACGGTAATCTGTTGTCATTTTCCGAGACCCACCCCTCTCCTGCATAGGCCAAATAGAGATGAATGAGGCTATGGTGGAAAGCACCATCCTTGCATCCTTCAAGTCCCTGATGGTGGCACCAATCTCTGCAGTCATAATCAAGGGTCATAATCCCAGGGTCCTGGGATCGAGTCCTGCATTGGTCCCCTTGCTCAGCAGGGAGCCTGCTTCTCCCTCTGCTTCTGCCTGCCACTCTGCCTGCCTGCGCGCTCTCTCTCTCTGACAAGTAAATAAATAAAAAAATCTTAAAAAAAGAAAAAAAGACAAAGTTTGTTCTTGTACAGCTTCCATTCTTGGTGTAGGATAGGAGATCAGGCAAGCAAATAAAAAAATTTTCTGCTTATGAAATTAGCATTTCCGTAAGATCTGAGTAAAGAGCACGTACAAATGTCCTAAGGCAGAAACAGGTCTGGTAATTCCCTTCCAGGACATGATCATACCCTAGATCAGTGTTGTCCAATTTAAGAGTCCTTCAGATCACGTGTAAGGCTTGTTGAAACATAGGTCGCTGGGCCTACACCCAGAATTTCTGAATTAGTAGGTTTGGGGTAAAGGCCTGTAATTTTCATTTCTATATGATGCTAATGGTGTTATCATCCTTGCCTTCTTGACATTCTTATCTCTGCTTAAAAATAAGGTATTTATCCTCATTCGATGAGACCAGAAAGGTGAATATGGGAGTCTGAATAGACATTTGTATAGAAGACAGTAGTAGAATCTCAGAGATTAAGGTTTCTGAGGAGGAAGAGTAGGTAACTAACAGTACCTATTCAACTAACTGAAGTTAGCTGTTGGTAATGACTAGCATTTATTGAATACATACCGTGTGCTAAGCACTGTTCTGATACTTAGGTTACCTCGTTTAATTCTCAAGTCTGTGAGATACGTACTGTTGTTAGCCCATTTTACGGAAACTAAAGCAAAGAGCAGTTAACTTGTTCAAGTTCACACAGCTAGTCAGTGGCAGAGGCAGGATTTAAACCATGAAGTATGACTTCAGAGATGTTGCTCTTAATCACGAGGTATTCTGGGTCTCAGGGAAAACTTTTGAGAAGGGTGGGAGTTTAAAATTGAGTAGAGTTGACAAATGAAAAGAAATCAGAGCCATTAGTGATGGGAGACTTTTAAGAAGAATGTTGAGTCTCTTGGTTGGGAGTTAACATGTGTGTTAGGTTATACTTTCTCATTACTTCAAAAATTAGAATTATTTTCCTACAACATTCTTTCATAAAGATTTTGAAGAAGTTTGGTTATATGAGTTTATATCAGATTGAATGGTTGCAGTAAGGTAAGGGAATTTTCACGATGTTTACCAAGCATCTCTCATATATTTAATACTCGGGAGTTTTGGATACATCCGTGAATAAAACCAAAATCCCTGTCCCGTAATTTCACTGGGGTATGTGGAATGAGACAGATGATAAGTAGTAAATAAAACTATAAATTATCTAGTATATTTGGAGGTGATGGGGAAAAAGAAAACAGGGTAAGGAGGAATTGAAGGTGGGTTGAGGGGGCAGACTAATTGAACTAGTGATATGTGAACAAGGACTTGAAGGTGGTAATCTTCTGAAAAGACAAGAAATATTTTACAGTGAGAAGCAGGGTACTTCAATAAGGGTGTTTTTGTTTTGCTTTTGGGCCACCAATTCAAATGAGACTACAAGTTTTGTTTTTAAAAAATTGCCTACCCCTTTGCTAAACTTGCTTAGCAAAAAAATCTTAATTCTTTGTTACATATTTATCCTTTGTTGCTGCTACTGCTGTTTTCAGTTTTAGCAGTGTGCTAGATGACTTCATGTGACTGGCTGCTGCGATCAGCTTCCTAACTTTTACTCAGGCCCATCTAGGTAGGCCTTGCCAGTCTAGGCCTTTGCAATTGCAGTCAGTACTCTTTTCGCTTGGTCAGTAGTAAGTGTTTGTTCACCAGCGTGCTAGCCGTATGCTAATATGTGTGGACATATTGCATAATATGAAGAGGTAAATGAGAGGACATGGGCTTGTTTTTCTTTCATTTTTTGTAGAACATGACCACAGATTCCCCCTTGCCCTGAGTTTTTTATCTCTGAATGAAACACACATTTTTCATTGTTCCTTAGACAGCTACAGTAGGAACGCTCTTATCTTGGGGTCTTTGGGCTGTTTCCTCAGCTAGGAGCTGATAATCCCTCTGATAATCTGCATGGCTTTCTCTTGTCATTTCATTCAGTTCAAAATGTCACACTGTTAGAAAGGTCTGTCCTTAAGGGGCGCCTGGGTGGCTCAGTGGGTGAAAGCCTCTGCCTTTGGCTCAGGTCATGATCTCAGGGTCCTGGGATGGAGCCCACCATCGGGCTCTCTGCTCAGCAGGGAGCGTGCTTCCCTCTCTCTCTCTCTCTCTCTCTCTCTCTCTGCCTGCCTCTCTGCCTGCTTGTCTGTCAAATAAATAAATAAAATCTTTAAAAAAAAATTATTAAAAAAAAAGGTCTGTTCTTAGTACCCTCAACGGAAAGGGTATATACCCTCCCCCATCACTGTAGCCTCATATCTTGCTTGAAGTTTCTTCATAGCATTCATCAATCCTTGATACTAAATATTTCTCTGTGCTTGTGTATTGTGGGTCCATCTTCACTAACTTGGGTGTCTCTTGACAGTCTACCTTGAGCAATTGGGTTTTTTCTTCCATGTGTCCCTCATATAATAACTAACATAAATAATGATTTACTAAAGACTATTTAATTCTGGGGCACCTGGGTGCCTCAGACAGTTAAATACCTAACTCTTGGAAGTTGGTAATCTTTTGAAAGGAGAAGAAATATTTTCTAGTGAGAAGCAGGGTACTTCATGAATTCTCGGCTCAGGTCATGATCTCATGGGTAGTGAGATCTGGTGCTGCTTTGAGCTTTGCGCTCAGCAGAGAGTCTGCTTGAGATTCTCTCCCTCTGTCCCTCCTCCAGCTTGTGTGCATGCACAGTTTCCCTCTCTCTAAAATAACTTAATCTTTTTTTTTTAATTTTATTTATTTATTTGACAGAGAGAGATCACAAGTAGATGGAGAGGCAGACAGAGAGAGAGAGAGAGAGAAAAGCAGGCACCCCGCTGAGCAGAGAGCCCTACGCGGGACTCGATCCCAGGACCCCGAGATCCTGACCTGAGCCGAAGGCAGTGACTTAACCCACTGAGCCACCCAGGCACCCCTAACTTAATCTTTTTAAAAAAGAATATATTTAATGCTGGCATATATCCTGTTTTGACTTGTCTCATGTTCAGAGTTTAATAAATTTGGCCTCCTTAAGTTTAAATGTTCCTTGGGGGTTCTGACCATGTAGCTTGTCCTATGTTGATAGGCCTGTAGGCTTGTATGGGGTATAACTAAGCATAAAATAATGAAATTTTCATATGACTTCATCATTCTCCTTACTGTGTGATCACTGATCCTATTTAAATAACTTGAGACCAGATTTGTCCGACCCAGTGAAGCATGACAAACACAAAAATGTGGATAAGCTAAAATACTTTTGCTTGGATCTGCTTAAATTAGATGGCTTAACATTTTAAAACATTTCTCATATTGAGCAAACTGGAAAATAACTATTACTCTGGTAAAGCAACTAATAGGATTCTCACATAAATAGACATTAGACTGAGTCAAAGTTTGATTTGCCCAAAGCCACAAAGGGTCTAGTAGAATAATGCCAAAAATAAAAGTGTGAGTAATTTGGAAGGATAGGGTATAAGTAGAACTGTGGCTATACAAAAAACAAAACCAGAGATGGTGTTTTTCGTCATTGGTTAATATCTCTGTATTCCTTTTTTTTTTTTTTAAACAAGAGCAAGTTTGGGCTCAGTCTGACCCTTTATAACATGCTAATGATGAATTGCTTCTAAGACTTATAAATTGTGTTCTAATATAACATAGGAGATGATGGTTTGAAATGTGCTATTAAAGGCTAATCTGGTATATCAGCTAATTAACCTTGATATGTTGTGCACCTGCTGGTCATCTTAACATCATCCTCATAAAGTGTGTTTTGGGGTGAGTATGAATATTATTCACACTTAATAGACATGTTTATAAAAATTTTTAAGATAATAAGTTTGGGGGTACCTGGGTGGCCTGGGATCCAGCCCTACATCAGCCTCCCTGCTCAGCAGGAAGCCTGCTTCTCCCTCTCCCACTCTTCTGCTTATGTTCCTTCCTCTCTTTTCTCTGTCAAATAAGTAAATAAATAAAATCTTTTTTTTTTTTAAGATTTTATTTATTTGAGAGAAAGAGAGAGCATGAGAGGGGAGAGGTCAGTCCAGAGCCTGATGTGGGATTCAATCCAGGACTCCAGGATCATGACCTGAACCGAAGGCCATTGTTTAACCAACTGAGCCACCCAGGCACCCAAAAAATAAAATCTTAAAAAAAAAAAGATAGTAAGCTTGTAAATTATAAAATTGTTTTAAAATATGGTATATGCCTTCCTTAAATGTTTATTATAAATAATTTCTTCCTTTGCATTATCGTTTTTGTGAACCAGAAATCCGGAAGGTGAATTAGCCACTTGGAAATTTATTTTCTCTACTACAGACAATAACATTTTTATTAAGGAAAATTTCCAACCAAGCACATTCCAACCAAACACAATGATCCCTACATATTCATTAACCAACTTTAAAAACTTCAACACATGGTCAGTTGTTTCATATATACCCCTACCTACCTTCTCTTTTACTTTGTATTTATTTTGTGGTATTTCAAAGCAAATTTCACACTATGTGTCTCTTTCAACCATAGTACGTCTCTGAAATATATATATATATATATACTTAAAATTTTTTTAATTTAACTATAATATATGGGATATTTTTTTTAATTTATTTTTTTTTTAAGATTTTATTTGTTTATTTGACAGAGAGAAATCACAAGTACACTGAGAGGCAGGCAGAGAGAGAGAGAGAAGGAAGCAGGCTCCCTGCTGAGCAGAGAGCCTGATGCGGGACTCGATCCCAGGACCCTGAGATCATGACCTGAGCCGAAGGCAGCGGCTTAACCCACTGAGCCACCCAGGCGCCCATATATGGGATATTTTAAGGCAGGCTAAGCATTCTACCTTCTTTGGTATCTTAAGTCAGTCTTATGATAATATAAATAATATAATGCAATTACAATGATATAAAATAGTAGTGGTTTTATAAGTCTTTGATTAGTTGGCTTACAAACTTCTGGAAATAATCCTTAAGAAAACAGAAATAACAAACCTTTTGAGCTTACAGAAAATTTCCATTTAATTTTTATGAAAATTTGTAGAGAAAGAAAAAAAACCGTATATTGTGTATCAAAGTGAATATTAAAACTTTGGATTTAGACTCAACTGAAAATCTTTTTCTCTACTCTATAAAATGTTATTGGGTTTTTATATTAAATCAAAGGTATATAAATTTTTGCGTAGCAACCTAGTGCATAAATGTGAATTGTTGGGCAACCCCTTCGGGTCCCTTCCCTCCTTGGGAGCTTTGTACTATCACTTTGCTATCACACAATAAACCTTACTTTAGTGCCCATTAAAAAAAAAATGTGAATTGTTATGATAAATGTGTATCTTTCAACAAACTTGACTTACCTAATGCCAGAAATCCTAGACCATGTTAATAGTGAACAAAATTGTGATACAGTAAAAAATTCAGCTGTACTAGTTTCTCATAAAAGGAAGAAATATAATTTGGTCAGGGAACTAGGCCACAAACAATAAGATATAATGAAGAAGCTAAAATAAAAACATTTCATGGTACCTATACATTCAAATCCTAGAAATTTGAACTATACTGTGTGTTGTGAGAAATAACCGGCTGTCTTCTTGTTCATTTCTAATAATTTCTTCAGAACCTGAAATGAGATATAATCATTTAGGGCCCAACATGACCATTTTTGTCTACCTCTTAAATTAATATGTTAATGTCTGAACATTAGAGATAATTAATACGTTGCAACAATTTGAATCACAAAATAATTTGCTTTGACAGATGTATTTGGGGTTTTTTCCACCTGGTTTTCTTTTTAAAATTTTTTAAATTCCAGTGTAGTTGACATACAGTATTATATGTGTTTCAGGTGCACAACATAGTGATTAGACATTTATGTACCTTGTGAAATGTTTACCATGACAAGTGTAGTTACCATCTGTCCCTATACAAAGTTATTGCGGTATTATTGACTATATTCCCTATGCTGTTCCGGTCAACCCTGAGACTTAGTTATTTGTTTTATGTATTTTATTTTTTGAGAGAGAAAGAGAATGCTTGGGAGTGGGAGAGAGAATCCCAAGCAAGCTCCACACCCAGCGCAAGCTCATTCCAGGGCTCAATCCCAGGACCCTGAGACCATGACCTGAGCCCACATCAAGAGTCAGATGTCTCACCAACTGAGCCACCCAGGTGCCTGTGGAAGTTTGTGCTTCTTAATCCCCTTCACCTATTTTGCTCCTTCAACAGCTACCAGTCCTCTATGGCCTATTTCTGTTTTTTGATTGGTTTGTTTTTAGATGTCACATATAAGTAAAATATGGTATTTGTCTTTCTCTTATTTCACTTACCATAATATCCTCTTGGTCCACCCATGTTGTTGTGAATGGGAAGATATCATTTTTATAACTGAATATTTTGTGTAAATATACATACCACATCTTTTTCCATTTATCTGTGGATGGACATTTAGGTTACTTCCATATCTTGACTTTTGTAAATAATGCTGCAATAAACACAGGGGTGCATATCTCTTTTAGAATTAGTGTTTTGGTTTTCTTTGGGTAAATACCCAGAAGTAGGATTACTATATTGTATGATATTTCTTGTCATAGATAGCCATTACGAGATTAGACTAGAAACTGTCATTACTAGATTGTATAATATTTTTAATTTCTTGAGGAACCTCCATACCATTTTCCACAGTGGCTATACTATGCATGAGGGTTCCCTTTTTTCCACGTCCTTGCCAACATTGGTTATTTCTTATCTTTTTAATCCTAGCCATCTTGACGGTGTGAGGTGACAATCTCATTGTGATTTTGGTATGCATTTCCCTGATGATTAGTGATGTGGAGCATCTTTTCATATGTCTGTTGGCCATTAATATGTCTTTTTTGGGAAAGTGTCTATTCAGGTTCTCTGTTCATTGATTTTTTTTTTTTTTTTTTTTTTTTTTGGTGTTAAGTTTATGAGTTCTTTATATATTTTGGGTATTAACCCCTTATAAGATATGTCATTTGCAGATATTTTATAAGTCAGTAAGTTGCCTTTTTGTTTTGTTGATCATTTCCTTTGCTGTGCAAAAGCTTACTAGTTTGACTAGTTTGATACAGTCCCGGTTGTTTATTTTTGCTTTTGTTTCCATTGCCTAAGGAGACAGATCCAGAAAAATATTGCTAAGGCTGATGTCCAGAAGTTTACTGCCTTTGTTTTCTTTCAGGAGTTTTATGGTTTTGTGTCTTAATATTTAGGTCGTTAATATATTTGAGTTTATTTTTATGTATGACCTAAAAAAGTGGTCCAGTTTCATTCTTTTGCATGTAGCTATACAGATGTATTTCTTCTAAAAGAAAAATGTTTCAGGAAAATACTGGAGATGGGAAAGGTTCTGAAAATTTTGTCTTTGTTCAAAGGAAAGGTCAGTAATGCAGGTGATGACAGAAATAAAAAAGGAAAATGATGAAATGGAATTTTGGAATTGTGTCCAACCCAGGCCTTGGTGTCTCTTGTTATGAACATAGCCAAGCATATGCCACATCACCATCACATTTCATTTATTTCCTGACAGAACAACAGACGGAAACTCTTCATAGCCTTGACTTTGGCATCGTTTTTCTTGGGCATCTGTTACAAATGCCAAAGTCTGTCTCTTTTTGTGTGAATAATGCTTGGAACTGATAGACTGATTTTGAATATGCTCTACCACACCACTACCAGGAAATACCATACTAGTCTTCATTTCTTCTTCTTGGTGTAAAGAAAAACACCTGTTTAACCAACTTTAGTGTATCATTTGTATAAATTAGGATTGTTTTGGTAAAGATCATTAAAGCTATATGGAACAGTAAAAACAAATTTACTTATCTCAAGAAATCATACTTGTTTTAACAATAACTTGTTGGTACAAAGTACCAATTGTACTTCCTTTACACTAATTATAAGTTAAGGGCTCTGCTCGAAACATAATTTCGTTCCTTTGGTTCACTTGATTCATTTTAATGAGGGGCTTGGTTTTATAGCTGGGGGCGGGGTTAAGGGAACCAAAAAAGGATAATGAGACTTCAAATGAGTCGTAGCTGTGTGAAGCCACATCCAGGCCCAAGAAGGGGTGGGGTTTACAAGTTATTGGAACCCAGAAGAAGCTATGGTTGTAGAGGGATGAGGCTTGGCTGGAATCATGGTTGTGATGGAGGGATTGGACAAATAATACTTGAGCTCTTCTGCCTTCTGATGTTCTGCAGAACCCACTTCTAGTGGACCTAAAGAGCCCATGTGACACAGGGAATAGCAGTTACTTGTGCTCATTTACAGATGAGCAAATGAAGTTTCAGAGAAGCTATGCATTGCCCAAGGTTTCCTTAGAGATAAGCCCTTTGATTCTTCCAGCTCTTTTTTTTTAATTAAGTGCTTTATTGAGATTTAATTTACACACCATAAAATTCTCCTGTATTGTGTACAGTGATTTTTTAGTACATTTACGTCACCACAGTATCCTCACCATCTAATCTTCAAACCTTGTTACCTCAGAAAGAAACCTTGTGCCCATTTATAATCACTCCTCATTCTCACCCTTAGTCCTGGGCATTCATCTGTTTTCTGTCTCTTTTTAGAGTTGCCTTTTCTGGGCATTTCCTATAAGTGGAATAATAGAATGCCTGTTCTTTTGTGTTTGGATTTTGTGACTAAGCATGATGTTTCAGAGAATCATCCATGTTGTAGCGTGTATCAGTGCTGTAAGTGCTTGTAGCGGAGTAATACTCCTCTGCACAGATGGACTCATTTTGTTTATCCATTCACTAGTTGGTATATATTTGGTTGTTTTCACTTTTTGGCTTTTGCAGATAATGCTGCTGTGAACGTTTGCATAAAAGTATTTGAACATATGTTTCATTTTCCTTGGGCAGATACCTAGTAGTGGAATTGTTGAGTCTTTATGGTAATTCTGTGTTTAACATTTTGAAGAACTGCTAAATTGTTTTCCAAAGTGGCTGCACCATTTTACATTCCCACCAGCAACATCTGAGGGTTCTAGTTTCTCCACATCCTTGTCCACCCCCTCTGCATGCATGTGCATGCTCTCTCTCTCTCCCAAAGAAAAGACAAGACCAGAGCTGAGATCAAGAGTCAGACTCCTAACCGACTGAGCCACTCAGGGGCTGATTATTCTTGTACTTCATGATTTTGTTCTGAATTCTCAGACTATGATTAGCTAAAATAAAGTATTTATAAAATACTTGACATTAGATATGAGTGGGACAGGCGTGCTAGAGTTCCACAGACAAAGTTAATTATATGAACTCCAGGTGATTTATCTCTGTACTCAATTTTGAAAACAGATTTTATGCTGAAGAATACTGTATGATAGATGAGGTAAAAATATTTAACTGGACTCAGAATATAAACTAATACAAAGAACATTATGCTTCATAAATAGGTAAATGCAGGCTCTGCAAGATTATATGTTTTACTGAAAGTCTTCTAATGTTGATTGCAGAATCAGAACTGAAATTGGGGCCTCCTAACTTCCGGTCCAGGGTTTTTTTGTTTCACATCTATGAAAAGTTTAAAACCATATTTTTAAAGCTTAAAGAGAATTTTGTTTTTATTATACCAGCATATCTCTATCTTCAGTGGCCACATTGTTTTAACACAGATAAGAGAGTAATAAGACTACTTAAGGTGGTGCCTGGGTGGCTCAGTGGGTTGGGGCCTCTGCCTTCAGCTCCGCTCGGGTCGTGATCTCAGGGTCCTGGGATCAAGGCCCACATCGAGCTCTCTGCTCAGCAGGGAGCCCACTTCCTCCTCTCTCTCTGCCTGCCTCTCTGCCTACTTGTGATCTGCCTGTCAAATAAATAAATAAAATCTTTAAAAAAAAAAAAAAAAAGACTACTTAAGGTGGGGTGCCTGGTGGTACAGTCCATTGAGCATCTGACTCTTGGTTTGGCTCAGCTCCTGATCTCAGGGTCCTGGGATCAAGTCCTGTGTTGGGCTCCCTGCCCAGTGCAGACCCTCCACCTCTTCCTCTGCCCCTCCCCACCATATTCTCTCTCTAAAGTAAATAAATAAATCTTTAAAAAATAAATAGGACTACATAAGGCAAAACCATTCATTCATTGCTTAAGTAACTTATTACTTGTATGCAAGTACTGGCTTGTCTCCCTGGGATTTAACATATTTCATGGAACTTTTGCTAATTGATTTTAAAACTTGGAATGTGTTTCTTAACTACCATGGACATAGAGTATGCTACCCAAGGAGTAGATTTGTATGTTATGACTATCAGGATGTAAACCATAAGATAGCTTATTCTCAGTAATATATTCAAAAACATTTTTTTCTTATGATTGTATACCATCACTGCACAAACTAATTTTGGTGAGATTTTTTTGTCTCCGGTTTCTCATTTGCCTTAAAAACTTAATTTTCTTTGCTAAACATATTAGATTAAAATTAAGAAGGGTAGGGGCACATGGTGGCTTAGTCAGTTAAGCATCTGACTCCTGATTTTGGCTTGGGTCATGGTCTCAGGGTCATGAGAATGGAGGCCTGCATGTGACTGGACTGGGTGTTGGGAGTGGAGCCTACTTGAGATTCTCTCTCCCTCTACTTCTTCCCTCCTCCTCTCTCTGTCTCTCTCCCCCTCTCAAAAAAATAAACAAAAATTTAAAATTAAATTAAGAAGCTTAGGGAGAAAATGTTCAGACTTAAGGTAGAGGGTGGTAACTGAATAATCTTTTGGTTCATTTTAATTTTTAGGAAAATATCCGTTTTTTAATTTGGCATTTAAGTGACAGCAACTGAAGGAAGATGATACTACCCCCTGCAAAATCCTGATCCTTTTTATCTTCAGTACAGAATCTACGCTACTTTGAGTGTGTGGAGAGGGGATAGAGGATTACAGTTTTATGCTAGGCTGGGAATATGAAGATTAAAACAATTATGACTCTTATCTCTTGGCTCCTTCCTCTTCTCTAGGCCGTTAGCTCCTGTAATTTTTGGAGTATGTTATGGGGGTAGTATAAGTTCTCTGTCCAGGCCTTTGGGGGCTATGATAGATTATAGCAGGGTAGGTCCTATATTAAATAAATGAATATTTATTCAAAGGAGATCTTACAGTGCTCGCTTCGGCAGCACATATACAAAGGAGATCTTACATTGGCCCAAATACGGAAATTTGTTGACCATGTTTTGATTTTTTTTTTTTTCCAGGATGATTTTTCTTTTCTTTTTTTTTAAAGTTGGCTTTTGTGGGGCTCTGGCTGGTTGAGTCAACAGAGCATGTGACTCTTGATCTTGAAGTTGGAGTTGTGAATTCAAGCCCCACATTAGGCATAGAGATTACTTTAAAAATCTCAAAAAAAATTTTTTTAAACTTAAAAAATCTGGGGTGTCTAGGTGGCTCAGTTGTTGGGCATCTGCCTTTGGCTCAGGTCATGGTCCTGGCTTCCTGGGATCGAGCCCCGCGTCAGGCTCCCTGCTCAGCGAGAGGCCCGCTTCTCCCTCTCCCACTCCCCCTGCTTGTGTTCCTTTTCTCCCTGTCTGTCTGTCTCTCTCTCTCTGTCAAATAAATAAATAAATAAGATTTTTTTTTTAAAGAAATAAACTTTAAAAATTTGGCTTTTGTTTAAAAAAATAATGTCATGGCACCTGGCTGGCTCACTTGGAAGAGTGTGTGGATTTGTTTTTTTGGGGGGGGGGGGGGTGTTTGTTTGTTTGTTTTGTTTTTTGTTTTTTAAGATTACTCGTTTTTTAGAGAGAGAGAGTGTGAACATGGATGAGGGAGGAGCAAAGGGAGAGACTCCACAAGCAGACTCCCTGCCAAGGCACAGATTACACCACTGGGCTCAATCCTGGACCCTGAGGCCATGACTTGAGCCAAAATCAGGACTTGGACACTTAACCAACTGAGCCACTCAGGCACCCAAGCAAGTGACTCTTAATCTTGGGGTTGTGAGTTCTAGGCCCCACATTGGGTATAGAGATTTGTATTTAAAAAACAAATAAACAAACAAAACCCCCCCCAAACCATAAAGTAAAATTAAAAAAAAATTTTTTTTAATAATGTCAACAAACCAGTGACTCAGATTTTTATAAGGGTTAAAATTTTCCAGCTTTGGCCATTAGGAACCCTTCCAGTTGGCTTCTCTGTCCCCCTTGACATGCCATTGTTGTTTTTATTTATTTATTTTTTACTCCTTGACATGCCCTTGTAAATGTAGGGGTTTTCCCCCATCTGTCTGTCTCCCCCCCACCCCCCGCCCCCAGCACTTCTTACTTTCTAGTACTATAGGATGCTCCAGATTCATTTCTTCTATATTTCCTGCTCCAGTACTAGAATGACCCGTTTCTTCAAGGAGCACTGCTTCCTTTTTCTTGAAGTATGGTGTTAGGAATCCTTATCTGGGAAAGAAGTATGCTCTTGGCATCTGGGGAGTCTTCATTTCAAGGTCTGTCAGCTGACAGAACAGGGAAATATATGTGTGTGGATTGTTTTACTTTTTATTATTATTTTTTTTTAATTTGACCGAGATCACAAGTAGACAGAGAGGCAGGCAGAGAGAGAGAGGGAAGCAGGCTCCCTGCTGAGCAGAGAGCCCGATGCAGGACTCGATCCCAGGACCCTGAGATCATGACCTGAGCCAAAGGCAGCGGCTTAACCCACTGAGCCACCCAGGCACCCTGCTTTTTAAATTTTTAAGAAGATTTTATTTGTTTGAGAGAAAGAGCACACAAACAGGGAGAGGCAGACTACCTACTGAGCCCAAAGCCCAACACAGGGCTCTATCCCCTGGATCACAACCTGAGCCAAACAAAGGCAGATGCTTACCCCACCTGAGCCACACAGGCCCCCCTAAAATGTTTTAATATAAAGCATGATGGCTATGATTATTTGAAAAGTAGATAAAATGGTAGGAATATATATTTTTTTTCAAGATTTTATTTATTTATTTGACAGATGGAGATCACAAGTAGGCAAAGAAGCAAGCAGAGAGAGAGGAGGAAGCAGGCTTCCTGCTGAGCAGAGAGCCCGATAGGAATATTTAAAAATTTTTTTTTTAAAAGCAACATCTGGATATTTGTTTTTTTATTGAAGAATTTCAAATTATATTCAAAATGAGTAGCAAAATAATAAAATTAGACTCCTGTACAACACTATGTGCAACAATTAATTCAAAATGGGATTGTCTGGGCGGCTTAGTCGGTTCAGGTGTCCCAACTGTTTATTTCGCTCAGGTCATGATCTCGGGGTCCTGGAGCCCTCCATTGGGCTTCCTATTCGGCAGGGGTCTGCTTGAGGATTTTCTCCTCCTGTTCCTTGCATGTTCTCTCTCTCAATTAAATAATTTTTTTTTTTTTTAAGATTGTATTTATTTGACAGAGAGTATACAAGCAGGGAGTGGCAGGCAGAGGGAGAAGAGAAGCAGGCTCCCCGCTGAGCAGGAAGGCTGATGGGGGACTCGATAGCAGGACCTTGGGATCCTGATCTGAGCCAAAGATAGATTCTCAACCAACTAAACAACCCAGGCACCCCCTCAAACAAATAAATATTTAAGAAAAAAAAAAAAAAGATGTTCAACATCATTAGGTAAATGCAAATCAAAGCCAAAATGAGGTACCATTTCATACTTACTAGGATGGCTATTTATAATGAAAACACAGGCTGTAAGAAGTATGAAACCCTTAACCATTGCTTGTGGGAATGTAAAATGGTACAGTCATTTTATTGACCATTCTTCAAAATATTGAACAAGTTTGAGTTGTCGTATGATAAAGAATTACACTCCTAGGTATCTACCCAAGAGAAAACATACATCCACAGAAAAACTTGTTCACTTATGTTCTAGCGACATAATTCGTAATAGCCGAACAGTGGAAGCAACCCAAATGTCCATCAACTTATAAGTGGCTAAACAAAATGTATGTATATCTATACAGTGGGATATGGTGCAGCCATAAGATGGAATGAAGTACTGTTATATCCATTTTGTAACATGGATGAACCTTGCAAATGTTAAACTAAGTGAACAAAGTCACAAAAGGCCCACATAATATGATTGTATTTTTTTTTAAAGATTTTATTTATTTATATGACAGAGAGAGATCACAAGTAGGCAGAGACGCAGGCAGAGAGAGAGAGAGAGAGAGAGAGAGGGAGGAGGAAGCAGGCTCCCCGCCGAGCAGAGAGCCCGATGCGGAACTCGATCCCAGGACCCTGAGATCATGACCTGAGCCGAAGGCAGCGGCTTAACCCACTGAGCCACCCAGGCGCCCATATGATTGTATTTTTGTGAAATGTTTTGAGTCAGCGAATACAGAGACAGAAAGTAGATTAGTGATTGCCTGGGGTTGGATGGAGGGGGCTATGCAGAGTGATATTAATGGGTACAGGTTTATTTTTGAGGCAGTAAGAATGTTCTAAAATTAAGTTATGGTTCTGGTTGCATAACTCTGACTATTCTAAAAATGCACTGATCTGTACACTTTAAAAGGATGACCTTTAAGGTATGTGAATTATATATCGATAAAGCTGTAATTTAAAAAAAAACATTTAGAACAAAATAAGAAAAATGAGAAACTTAGGGATAAATTTAACAAAATACTAGCAAGAATAATACACTAAACATTACAAAAGACTGCTGAGAGAAATTAAAGACCTAAATAAATAAACATACTCATGGATTAGAACACTCAGTACTTTAAAAGTGGTAGTTTTCCCTAAATTGATGTATAGATTCATGCAATGTTTTTTGTAGAAATTGACAAGCTGTCTGTAAAATTTGTATGAGAATACCTGGCATAGCCAAAATAATTTTGAAGAACAAAATTGAAAGTTTTGTATAACCTGAATGAGTCATTTAACAGGCTGTGTGTTACTGGCCTAAGAACAGACATATTAATGTAGCCAAGTAGTTAAGTGAACCACAAATATATGGCTAGTTGATTTTTTTTAAAAGATGCCACAGCAATTTTATAGGTAAAAAAATGGTTTTTTCAAAATATAGTACTGGGACAATTGCATACCCAAATTTTTAAAAATGAATCCCAAGCCTTACCAGCCACCATATACAAAAAATTAATTCCAAATGAATCATAGACCTAAATGGAAAAAGTAATACTCTAAAACTTCCAGAAAGAATCGGAAGAGAAAAATCTTTGAGCTATTAGAGTAGACAAAGATCTCTCACCAACAACAGCAAAAATACAATTCATAGGGATGCCTGGCTGGCTCAGTCAGTCGAGCATGCGACTTTTGACCTTGGGGTTGTAAGTTGGAGTCCCAGGTTAAGTGTAGAGGTTACTTAAAAATAAAATCTTTAAAAAAAAAATGGTTCTGTTCTTCTAACTACATTTTTTAAAAAGATTTTATTTATTTATTTAACAGACAGAGATCACATATAGGCAGAGAGAGAGGAAGGGAAGCAGACTCCCCACTGAGCAGAGAGCCCAATGCAGGGCTCAATCCCAGGACCCTGAGGTCATGACCTGAGCCAAAGGCAGAGGCCTTAACCCACTGAGCCACCCAGGTGCCCCTAACCACATTGTTATAAGGATAAAAGCCACAGAGTGGGAGAAAATATTTGCAAAACATACATTTCACACAGATTTGATTCTAGAATATATAGGCAAAACCTAAAACTCAATAATAAGGAAACTAATAACCCCCTCTCCCCCAATAGGCAAAAGATTTGAGTATTTCACCAAAGAAGATTTCTGCATGGTAGATAAGCAAATGATGCGGCATTGTTATTATGGAAATCCAGATTAAAACCACAGTGAAGGAGGCACCTGGGGGGCACAGTCAGTTGAGCAGCTGACTCTTGTTTTTGGCTCAGGTCATGATCTCAGGATTGTGAGATTGAGCCATGGAGCCCTGCATTCAGCATGGAATCTGCCTAGGATTCTCTCTCTCTCTCTGCCCCTCCCCCCCTCAAATAAATGTTGGAAAAAAACACAACGAGATACCACTGCACACTAATTAGAGTGGTTAAAATTTTTAAAAAGGAAAGAAAGAACTTAAAAATTGGGAATACTTAGTGCCAGTGAGGGTGCAGTCACTAGACCACATATGCATTACTGGGTGAGTGCAAAAGGGATAGCCACTTTGGAAAATAGGCAGTTTCTCTAAAGTTCAACATTACCAAGTAACTCAGCTATCCCTCCCCCAATATATTTAGTCAAATGAAATGAAACCTTGTGTTCACACAGAAACTTACGCACAAGTTTATGGCACCTTTATTCATAATTGCTAAAAAAACAGGAAAGAACCCAAAGATCCTTAAACTGTTAATGGATTTAATACAAGCACTAACCTCTGATGCGTCCATATAACAGAATGCTGCTCAGCTATAAAATGTAATGAATTACTGATATAAATAAAAAATGGATGAATCTCAGACAGTAAGCTAATTGAAAGTAGCCAGACACAAAAGGCTACATATTAAATGATTATATTCATTTGACATTTTGGAAAAGGCAAAACTGTAAGGACAGAGAATAGATCCTTGGGAGATGGTAGGAAGAGTTCACTACCGAGGGGCATGGGTGGAATCTTTTATAATGATGGGACTGTTCTCTCCCTTCGTTTTTGCATTGTTTATGTACTTGGCCAAACTAGAGATAGTGAATTTTATTGTATACAAATTATGCCTTAATTTTTGAAATTTAAAAAATGAATCTTGGGGTGCCTACGTGGCTCAGTGGGTTAAATCCTCTGCCTTCAGCTCAGGTCATGATCCCAGGGTCCTGGGATCGAGCCCCACATCAGGCTCTCTGCTCAGCTGGGAGCCTGCTTCCTTCTCTCTCTGCCTACTTGTGATCTCTGTCAAATAAATAAAATCTTTTTAAAAAATAAATAAATAAAGTACTGACTTTATAGGAAAAATATAATCAGGTTGATCAAAAATTAAAACCTTGTTAGTCAAACTCAGAAGCAGAGAATGGAATGGTGGTCCAGAGGCTAGGGGAAGGGGGAGATGGGGAGTTGCTCAAAGGATACAAAGTTTCAGTTATTTAACATGAATAAGCTCTAGAGATCAGCTGTAGGACATCTTGCCTGTGACACAGTAATGTATCCCATGCTTTGTTAAGTGGGGAGATCTCATCTTAAATGCTCTTACCACAATAAAAACTTTTTTTTTTTAAGATTTTATTTATTTATTTGACAGAGAGATCACAAGTAGGCACAGAGTCAGGCAGAGAGAGGGGGGAAAGCAGGCTCTCTGCTCAGCAGGGATGCTGAGGCAGTTGCGGGCCTTGATTCCAGGACCCCAAGACCACGACCTGAGACGAAGGCAGTGGCTCAGTCCACTGAGCCACCCAGGCGCCCCCAAAGCTTTTTATTTTTGATGATGAAAGCTTTTTATTTAAAGACACTAAAAAACAAAAAAGCAATCCACTAGATTGGAAGGAAACATTCACAGTACATATATCTGACAAAAAATATGGATCCAAAATATAAGAAAAACTCTTACAATCCAATAGAAGAGCTAACTAAACCTGCTTTTTTTAAAGGCCAAAAATTGGCAAACTTCACCAGAGGAACTGAAAGAACAGCCTGTTGGCAGATAAAAACATGTAAATTAAACCACAATGAGATACCACTATATCTACCTAGAATCACTAAAATTAAAGACTGTTGGGGCACCTGGGTGGCGCAGTTGGTTAAGTGGCTGACTGTTGGTGTTGGCTCACATCGTGATCTCAGGGTCGTGGGATTGAACCCTGTGTCAGGCTCCACACTGAGCGCAGAGTCAGCTTGAGATTCTCCCCCCTCTGCCCTCCTACTCAGTATCTCTTTCTCTCTCTCTTTCAAATAAATGAATAAATCTTTTTTAAAAAGGAAGACTGAAAACATGTCACAAGAAGGATGTAAAGCAAAAATGAAATGTTGATCCATTATTGATGGTAATGTAAAATGGTACATGCACCTATTTTATGACCCTGTAATTCCACTCCTAGATATTTAACTTAAGAGAAATGAAAACATACGTCCATGGAAGACTTGGATATAAATGTTCCTAGCAGGGAATATAGTCAATAATACTGTAATAACATTGTATGGTGACAGAAGGTAACTACATGTGTCATGGTAGGCATTTCATAATGTGTATAATTGTTGAAACATTGTGTTGTATACTTGAAACTAATATTGTATGTCAACTCTATGTCAGTTTTCAAGTCTACAGTGGTATAATTATGAAGTGTAAGATCTATGCATTTTTTTAAAAATATGAAAATTTAAGTGTATGTAGCATGTATATGAGAGGGAGGAAAGGGAGAAAGCTCATTCTTATTTTATAGAAGAAGAATACCTTTTAAATATTAAAAGAATGATGTAATTAGAAAGCTACCATTTCCAGTCTCCAGTGTGATAATTAGTAGATGATGTCTGAAACCTTTGGCTGTTGGGCACAAGATATTTACAGTCTTAAATTATACCTCACAATTGCATTTCAAAGGATAAAGAATAACAACATGGAGCGATCTGACAGATGTGCCTTATCCCCTTCAAGTTTATCATCACCAGTCATGACACAGACAGACAGATGTGTGCATCCTCACATGGTGCAGTGAGAAGTATAAAATCTCACTCGTGTACTTCTAATGAGGAATCAGTCAGACAGACCCAGAATTTGGTATAGTCTACATCCAGCTAACTTGGATTCCTCAATAACAACAACTCTGTGCCATGAAATCAAGACAAAAGGGACCTGGGAATAGAGGCACTGTTCTCAATTTAGAGACATAACCAAGTGCAGTTCTTGAATTTTTATTGGATTCCGCATAGAAGGAGCTTCAAAATCCCACACATTTTGGCAACAATTGGGAAATTGGAATATGACCTCATGTCTATTAATGATTATTGGCTATATAGAAGAATGCTTAATTCCTAGGAGATATAGCTGAAGTATTTATGGATGCAATGTCATGTCTGCAAGTTATTTTCAAGCGTTTAATAAAAAAGAAGTGTGTGTTTATATCTGTTTATAAAGAAAAATAAAACACAGGTAACACAATGTTAATTAAGATTATTGAGTCTTAAGTAATGGACGTAAGACTATTTCAGTTTTTCTCTGGGTTTAAAATATTCAAAGTAAATATCAAGGGCAGAAAAAATATCTTGTTTTAAATTACTCTCAAAATGTCCAACTTTGAATTTTCTAGGTGAGTTATTTTAATTATCAATTAATTCAAGTTATCTGATACTCCATAGAATGTTAGAATTAGAGGGACTTAGAGATTATCTTGTCTAGTCCTTCATTCACACAGATAAGAAATTTAGTCTGTCATTAATTAAATCTCTTACTAAAATCACACCGGAAGCTCGTGGTAGAGCTCCGATGATGAACTCAGCTATCCTGTTTTCCACGATAACTGCTCTTCACACTATACCCTGTCACTGCTCTCCCAGTTAAAGGAAGTAAAGTTGAATTGAGGAAAATACTAGCATCATTTCTCTTCCTAGTATATGTCAATGTATTTTCCTCATTTTGACAGCGTTGTCAGACTCTATTTGCTCTATTGATGTGTAGGTCAGGTATTTAGTCAAAGTCTTCCGCTACCTTTGATAATTGCTCTCCTAGAGATATTTTGATACTGTTGTTCGAGCTCTGTGTTTTCAGTCACATTTTTTGTTATCCTTTAGTTTAAGCTATGAAGAAGGACATCCCTCACACTCTGAAGCAGATCTCCTTCAGAGACAGACTTTTGCGGCCCCTCACCAGCTTCCTGGATATGCTACCACACCTCAGCCAACTGGTAAAAATGCTCTCATAAAATGAATCTGGCTACATTTAGTGATTAAGAAGAAAAATCAGTTTTCACACAGTGGGTTAGGAATGTGAGCAGGACATAACGGAGCCATAAGAAAAGTGAAAATGAAAATGAAATCAAAAGCTTTGTCTTTGGGGCACCGGGGTGGCTCAGTGAGTGAAAGCCTCTGCCTTCGGCTCCGGTCATGATCCCAGGGTCCTGAGATCGAGCCCCACATCGGGCTGTCTGCTCAGCAGGGAGCCTGCTTCCTCCTCTCTCTCTCTCTGCCTGCCTCTCTGCCTACTTGTGATCTCTATCAAATAAATTAATAAAATCTTTTAAAAAAAAAAAAAAGCTTTGTCTTTTACTGATAGAGAGTATCTATATAATTGGTGGGGAGATCTTTTTTTATAGATTATGACTGTACTTGGTCAAACTAGTATCTGTTTGCTATTTCAAAACAGTTTAGGGTTAAGGAGCTTTTGGCCTCAGATTTCTGCGATTCTTTTTAAAATAAATAATCATTTGATATTAATATATATTTTTACTTGATGATATATTTTATCTTCAAATGTAGGTCTTTCTGGAATATTTGATACTAGTGTGAACAGCGCCAGCACTAACACTAAAGAATCTTCAGTGATGAATTTTCTCTCTGCTGTTGAGTCCCGAACTGCTCAGGCTGCTTCTTCAGGAACTACTCTTTTACCACAATTCAGGGCTCCATCCTGGCAGACAGGTAATTCTTTGTTTTCAGAATTTTTAAATCCAGAAGAAATACTGATAAAAATACACTTCTTATGACCTTGTCACTGTATAGTAACTGAGAAGTGAACTTTAAAACCTAGAATTTATCAGTTTTACATTGGACAGAATTCCAGTTTATCACTCTGATGAAAACTAAAAAGTTGAAGAAGGTAATAATTAAATATAAACCCTAGATACGAAGTTCTTATCTGGTCATTTAAGTGGTTACTTGACTACTTAATAGAAGCAAGCACTCAGTTTCTTTCATTTTTCCATTTCAGCTCTATTGAGGTCTAATTGACAGAAAATTGTAAGATGTTTAAAGTGTGCATTGTGGTGATTTGCTATGCATTACATTGTCAAAGAAATCCGCATCCATCTGGTGAATTAACACAACAATCACCTCACATATTCATCTTTTTTGTTTTTTTGGCGAACAAATTCATTTATCTTTGTGACTTCAGGCTGAGTAGGAAAAATAGTAAAAAACAATCTTGGGAATGATTTCATTAGAGTTACATAAAGTTATCCAGAACTGAATGGATAATGTCACTATTTAGTAAAGGCCATTATAGGCTGATATTATTGTATTTTCCCTATTTATATATACATTCCATTTTTCAACTATTTCTCCGCCAAAATTATTTGTTTTTTTTTTTTTACTTTTTTCAAAGAATGAGAAATATCATAGCATATTTGAGGAGCTGTTTTAAAGTTTTAGTAATAGGTGCTCGCTTCGGCAGCACATATACTAAAGTTTTAGTGATAGGAAATAATACTTTATCATTGTTATAAATTCCATTAATAGAGCTTTTTGGTATGCTTTAGCAATGTTTTTTCCTGCTTCCAAGGAGATCATTAATGTTTTAGTGTGACGTAAAAGAGAATATTATAAAATAAAGTAGTTTCATTTTTTGCTTCCTGGAATAATTGCACATTTATATATTTAGTTAGATTTTCTACTCCAATTTCTATGATAAAATTATTTTATTTTATTTCATTTCATTTCATTTTAAAGATTTTATTTATTTGACAGACCGAGATCACAAGCAGGCAGAGAGGCAGGCAGAGAGAAGAGGAAGCAGGCTCCCCGCTGAGCAGAGATCCCAATGCAGGGCTTGATCCCAGGATCCTGAGAGCACAACCTGAGCTGAAGGCAGAGGCTTTAACCCACTGAGCCACCCAGGCGCCCTGATAATAGCATTTTAAACATATATTTTAAATGTTATTCATTCTTTGAAGCTTAACTCTATTATTTTCTGTCTTCATAGTACTAATACTTTTTTGACATTTAATGGGAAGAAGTGAGAGAAGAAGGTTTTTGAAAGGGTCAGAGAATCTTTTTTTCCCTATTTTTCTAAATAAAAAGATTTTAATGACAGTTCACTAAAAAAACATGTAAACAATAAAAAGGCCTACGAAAGGGAAGGTGATAGTTCCTTATAATCGTTCCACTTTTGTAGAGAAGAGTTAGCAGTTGGTATTTACTCTTCTTTGGTATCTTTATGTATTAAAATGTACATATCCACTTAATCAGTATTTGTAGCAATAGTATTAATCAGTTATGCCATAATTATTTGATCATTCTTGTGCTGATGGACATATGAGTTTCTTTTTTTTTTTTTTTTTTTTAAGATTTTATTTATTTATTTGACAGAGAGAGATCACAAGTAGGCAGAGAGGGAGGCAGAGAGAGAGAGAGGAGGAAGCAGGCTCCCTGCCGAGCAGAGAGCCCGACGTGGGACTTGATCCCAGGACCCTGAGAT